>NC_132933.1:32453747-32753747 GCF_047675955.1 Chlorocebus sabaeus | reverse complement strand
ATGGGTCTCTTGTGAGACTGTAGACTGAGAATATATATCTGGGGCTGATATGCCTGTACCTATGTATATCAGTATCTTACTATTCAGAATCTCCCTTAAGGGAATACTGATTCCTATTTACTGCTACTTATTAATACCATCTGGAATGACTTTTGCTTATCATTGTAACTTAACATCCAAAAATACATTGCATATTTATCATTTTTTAGCCTTCTTAAAGGGGATATGACGGTTATCTGAAAAATAATGCCAGAGGATAGTACAATCATGCATCACTTAATGATGTGGATATGTTTTGAAAAATGTATCATTAGGCATTTGTCATTATTGTGTGAACATCAGAGTGTACTTACACATAGATTGTATAACCTACTACATACCTAGGCTATGTGGTACAAGTCTATTTTTCCTAGGCTACAAACGTGTACAGCTTGCTAATGTACTGACTTCTTTATAGGCAATTGTAACACAATGGTATTTGTGTATCTAAATAGATACTTGTGTGTCTAGATAGGTAAGGTACAGTAAAAATGCAGTATAAAAAATTTTAAAAATGGTATTTCTATATGGGATATTTACTATGGATGGAGCTTGCAGGACTAGACATTGCTTTGGGTGGGTCAGTGAGTAGTGAGTGAATGTGAAGGCCTAGGACATTACTGCACCCTACTATAGACTTTATAAACACTGTACACTTAGGCTACACTAAATTCGTTATTTTTATTTTTTACAGTAAATGTACAATATTTTTCTTTCTTCAATAATAAACTTAGCTTACTATAACTTTTTTATTTTATTAACTTAAAAGTTTTTTTTTGAAACAGTGTCTCACTCTGTCACCCAGGCTGGAGTACAGTGGCACAATCTTGGCTCACTGCAACTTCCACTCGCCAGGTTTAAGAGATTCTCCTGCCTTAGCCTCCCGAGTATCTGGGATTACAGGTGTGCACCATCATGCCCAGCTAATTTTTGTATTTTAGTAGAGACAGGTATTCACTATGTTGGCCAGGCTGGCCTCAAACTCCTTGCCTCAAGTGATCTGCCTGCCATGGCCACCCAAAGTGCTGGGATTACAGGTGTGAGTCACCATGCCCAGCCACCAGTCAACTTTTTAATTTTTTAAACTTTTGACTCTTTTGTAACAACAACTTAAAACACAAACACATTTTACAGCTATACACAAATATTTTATTTCTTATATCCTTATTTTATAATCTTTTTAAAAATACTTTTCAAACTTTTTTGTTAACTAAGAGACAAATACCCATATTAGCCTAGGCCTACACAGGGTCAGGCTCATAGATATCATTGTCTTTTACCTCTACATCTCGTCCCATTGGAAGACCTTCATGGGCAATATAATGTATGGAGCTATCATCTGTAACAATACCGTCTTCAGGAATACCTCCTGAAAGACCTACTTGAGGCTTCTTTTACAGTTAAATTTTATTTTTTATATGTATAAGGAGTACACTGTAATATAATAATGAAAAGTATACTATGGTAAATCCATAAAGAACCTAGCTTTTTATTATAATAATCAGGTACTACATGCTGTACATAATTGTGTGTGCTATACTTTTATATAACTGGCAGCACAATAGGTTTAGTTACATCAATATCACCAAAAACACATGAGTAATGCATTGTACTATGACATTATAATGGCTACAAGTCACTAGGCAATAGGAAGTTTTCAGCTCTGTTCTAATCTTATTACAATGGAGTTATGTATGTGTCCTGCTGTTGACCAAAACATCATTATGCATCACATGACTGTATGTAGCCATAGTTTAAAAAAATATTCTTCATCTTAAGTTTTTAGGAAAATATTTAAAGATAAATATTTTTAAAGATTGCAGTAGGGAAAGATGGAAGAGATCAGATAAGTATATTTTAGTTTGCCAAAATAGCAACATGAAACCTAGTTATTTTCTGTGCCAAATTTTCAGTCACTGAATTAGATATAAGGCTCTATAAAGTGTTTTTTCCATTATTTATTAATTCACTAAGTGTATTTAGTGCCTACTCTGTGTCAGGTACCTTGCTGGGCTGTGGTTATATTACTGAAAACTAGATGAACAAGAACTCTTCATTCATGGGATTTCAATCTAGTGGGTGTGGAAAGTGGAGACAGAGGATCAAAAAGATAAAGAAATAAGGTTAATTTCAGGATAAGCATTCTGAAATAAATACCATCCTATGATAAAAAATAGAGGGAAATTACTAGGTAGCATGATTTGGGGAGGCCTCTATAAAGGAAAAACAGTTAAGTTGAAGTTTGAGGATAAGAATGAGATGCAAGATATTTAAATAAGATATAAATAAGATATTGAAAAATCTGAGAAGAGAATTCTAGGAATTGGAATGAATGACAGAGAAGAACTTTGAGCATTCTTACAACTGAAAGAAGATCAATAATATTTGAGTAAAGAGCATACTGATACTGTTAATTCTTTAAATGTTTGGCAGCATTTACCAGTGAAGCTATTGATTCTGAACTTTTCTTCACTGAGAGATTTTTGATTAACAGTTCTATTTCCTTACTTGTTATAGATCTATTCAGATTTTCTGTTTCTTTTTGGTCATTTTATTACTTTGACAATTTATAGAGATAAAATTGTTCATAATCATTTATAATCCTTTTGATTTCTGCAAGTTTTGGAGTAATACCACACTTCCATTTCTGATTTTAGTTATTTGCATCTTCTCTTTTTTCCATAATCTAGGTACAGACTTACCAGTTTTGTTGATCTTTTTTCAATGAACCAACTTTTTGGTTTCAGTGATTCTGTTTTGTTTTCTGTTCTCTACTTCATTTATTTCTTCTCTAAACTTTATTTCCTTTATTCTAGTAGCTTTAGGTTTAGTTTACTTTTACTTTTCTAGTCTTTAATATGTAACGTTAGGTAACTGATTTTGAGATACAGCTTCTATTGTAATGTATTCTATTGTAACATTTAGAGCTATATATAGCACTGCTTTTACTTCCTTTTACAAGTTTTTGGTGTGCTGTATTTTCATTTTCATTTCTATAAAAGTATTCTCTGATTTCCCTTGTGGTTCCTTACTTGACCCATTGGTTGTGTCACAGTCAAATAAAATATAGAGAAATTAAAACACTTTATTTGGGAAGAAATAATTGCAATCTGGGGCACACGCACAAATTGGATGGTCTTTGGTATATCTGAAGAACAAAGAGAAGGTTAGAGGTTTTATAAAAAGGATCAATGTTATATATTGCTCTTCAAGAAAGTTCATTGCAATTGGTAAGGTTTGGGGGAGCTGACAAGCTGTGATTGGGGAGTGATGGCAATGAGCAAACCAAGTCTTATGTTGCAGAAGGTTTTTCAGCAGCCGTTAGATAAAACTGGTTTCAAGTTACAGCAGGCAGTTTCAACAGCCAACTTGCAGAGAATTATATTTTTCAAACAGTGTTATGTGCCCTGAGTGCTTTCTTCCCCAGACTTCTCAACTCTGTTTTAGTTGGGTATGATAAGAATGACCCAATTTGTATAATTGACTTTCACATTTCCCCCTTTTGATCAAGATCTTTCTGTGAAAACATTGATGATCAACAATTTTGAAGTTAGTTTTAATTGTCCCTTGGCTCTGGGATGGGCCTATCCTGATTGTCTCTATCCCATGTCAGGGGGAAGGTATGGGAGGTGTATGTCAGGGATCTTGGACGTATTTAAGTAACAAGCCAGAAGAAAAAGTCTCAGGGTAGGTTTGTTTGGAGTCCAGCACTGAATTCCATCTTATCAGTTTCTATAGGCATCAGCAAACATCTTGAAGTGTTGAGCTAACATTATCCTGTTAGGAGAATTGGCTTTACACAGATTAGTCAGGCAATGAGAATGACGTTTAAAAATCGTAATGTAAACAATTAACAATATAAAAAATTTAGTTTGTACAGTGATTTTGAACTAAGCATCAAGTCCGAGGACAACAAACTAAAAAAATCAGTAGACCACTGGGGAAACTGGGTGAGACCCGTTGAGACCTGTGGTATTTTATGATTGGGTTGAATTAAAGCAGAGCTTTGCAAAAGGAGTCACCAGTACAATTTGAACAAAAAGTTGTGTTAGCGATATTGTCAGTTACCCACTAGGTGGACTCAAAAGATTTCTTAGATTGGGTTTTGTCAAGTTACCTATATTGGTTACTGACTGTGAAATCTTAACTACAGAATTATTCTGCCAAGTCAAATAGGCATCATTAAGAGGGGTAAGAGTCTCATTATGATATGGAGTCTTGTTCTGATGTCTTAAGAAAAGTTGTTTACAGCATGGAAAGTATCAACCTCTTATCCTTGTTTTCAGTTTGAATGTCTCTTGATATGGCTTCTGGCAGCTTGGTGAACCTTCTGTGTGGCCTATAAATCAGGCACAAGACAAGCACCTTAAAATTTATCTAATTTCAGCTTATAGGGCTTTAGAAACAGAACAGTTTACGTTTCAGTAATGCTTTGGAAGAATGTTGGATTGGAGTAACCCAGAAAAATTTAGGATGTAGTCTAATCTATAGATATATAACAAAAACTCAAAAACAATGTACAGTGTTTTAATCTAATAATAAATATATTATAGTTTTTCTTTGGAAACATAACTTTTTCCTATATTAATCATATAGGAATCTCAGATTTACAAGTGTCTGGAGGCAAAGAAGCCAAACCAATGCAGATTTTAGATTTTGTTTACAGTCTTAAGGTCCCCAAGCATTCCAGGAAGTGACAATATTTACTTATTTATTATAGGGCTGGGGATACTTGAAGTCAGGCATTTTATGCATATTTTCAGGCCAGGCGCGGTGGCTCATGCCTGTAATCCCAGCACTTTGGGAGGTTGAGGCGGGCAGATCATGAGGTGAGGAGATCGAGACCATCCTGGCTAACTCGGTGAAACCCTGTCTCTACTGAAAATACAAAAAAATTAGCCGGGCATAGTGGCCAGCACCTGTAGTCCCAGCTACTCGGGAGGCTGAGGCAGGAGAATGGCGTGAACCTGGGAGGCAGAGCTTGCAGTGAGCGGACGTGCTACTTCACTCTAGCCTGGGAGACAGAGTGAGACTCTGTCTCAAAAAAGAAAAAAAAAAGAAAAAAAAAAGAAAGACTTTATACATTATCTTAATTATAGCCAACTTGATCACATACAAAATTCTTTTTATAAATTTTCTTTACACAAATCTTACTACGATGTTACTCAGAACTTTGAAAACATGTTCAGATTATCTGCTCTGTCTCATATTTCCTCTTCCTTAAATAACCAGTCATTTAATTTCCACACAAAAATATTTACCACAGGATTTTTTCTTATACAAAATTTTCTTTTTCTCAATAATGAACATTTTTATTCCTGTCATATTTTTTTCATTTAAAAACATCTCTTTTTGGCACACTTTACATACAGAATTATATATATTAATTAGAATTTTCAACTCTTGGTAACTTTAAATTTTAGTGAAAACCTAGGAAGTAAGAAATTTTGAGTTATCTGTCATACATTTGTATTTTATAGATGAGAACAATTTTATAATTTTTAGAAACATGTTTCATTATAACATAAAATTTCCCTTCTTAATTGTAAATGATCCAGACATTTAATGAGTATTATATTTCAATTTAAAACAACATAACTTTAAGATTTTAAATTACATGAAAAGTCCATTTATAAACATTTATTTCATTTATAGTTATCTAATTTAACAATTATATATAGATTGCCTATGAAAACTGAGATATTAGATGGAGCTAGGTATTTATTTCAAGTTTTTTTTACTAACCAAGTTTATTGCCTATTACCTGATTTAATAGGCTATAAACTTGGTTATCCATGTATTTAATCAGGTGTTTGCCTGGTTTAATAGGCTATAAACTTTAGAGTTAAATATGTGGATATCTTATTATCTCAGAAGATGCAACTTTTTAGATTAAATCAACAACATTAAATTTAATAATATTTATCAAAAAATTATGCAAAGATCATTCTGTTTTAGACTGATTTTATAGCTTTATGACCTTTATGTCAAACCCTGACACTTCAAAATATCTACTCGTGACATTTATAAGACTGTCTGAATTGTAAACCCAGGCAAAAGTATATGCTAACAATTTTGAAGACTATTTTACCAATAATTTTAAATCTAAGCTATTTATTAAAGATTTACTTAAGTCACGTGAACTTTAAAAAATTAGATTAATTACTATATATTTTATGAGTACTCATTTATTTAAACCAATTGGAATAAAATTCTTTTAGGGATTTTGGCTAACTACGCCAGATTTTATTATGTAGACACAACATACAGCATAATGCATGTATATATGTATAAACACACCTAAATACATATGCATATAAATAAAAATATCATAGCATTTATTTTAGAATTCTAGTCATGAGATAGTAAAACACGTCGACTCATCAGTTTATGAAAATCTGTTGGATCCAAATTATTTATCTGATGAAATGGGGCAAGGCTAAACTAAGATTTTTTAAAATGGCAATCTTATAAAGGCTGTGAACCAAAATTTGTGTAAAGCAGTTTGAATCAGTTAACAATATACTGGATTGGACAAAGAATAGTTAACTGTGAAAATGTGACTGAATTATGGGAGGAGGCCCCAAAGATAGGAGTTATTCTAACAGAGTCAATACAGTATTATTTTTTGGTCTCAATTCTTTGTCCTTGAAGATAAGAATGTTGCCATTCCCCTTAGTATAGGATAGGTGTGTCTTCACATGGGAATTTCTTTTTTTTTTTAATTGCAAAGGAAACAGCATGAAGATCATAATGATTTTTTTATACCTGCTGGTTTTCAAGTGCTTTACTTAAATACTATGTCAGAATAGCTCAGGAGTTTTGGAAAAAGAGAGTTTATCTTAGAGAAGCATAAAGAGGAATTTTAAGAAGGGGAGGGGAAAACTGCAGAGAGGAAAGAGTTCAGCCAGCTTTGAGACAATATTTTGTAGTGAGACAATCTTTGAGTTCTGAATGATTTTCTCTCTTTTATCAGATATCAGTGAGATATGCATATCTTATTTGCAGTATATGCTTTTACAGACATGGTCTTTTGGTTTAGTGTCAAGAACAACAGACTGAATGATTCCTATAATATTGAACATGAGTCCCAGAAAATATCTTGGCATGCCTTTGAATTTTGAGAGCCCATTTTGTGAGTGCTCTGATTTAATGCCAAATACACAAAAGCCAATTAAATGCAAGTGCTGAATACTCAATGGCCAAATAAACTCAAGCACAGACAGAAAAGTATATGCTTACCAAGAATAATGGTAAGTTGCCTTCTCCAACTGAAGGGGAAAGGAAAGATCCCTTTACCAAGGTCTCAACCTGAAGGGGAAAAATCCCTTAGCCCAGATTCCAAAGCCAGAGTCTCCAAGGAGAAGAGTACTCTTGAATAGTAGCTCCCCGCAAGTAGATCAGGCATAAAGGAGAAACAACACTCCCCATCCAAGTCCTAAATAAAGCAGAACTCAACCCAAATCAGGAATTCAGTCCAAGAGAGACTTGCCAAGTGGAAAAGAGGCAATCTGCAGAAGTAGGGGGATCATAGGGCCCCAGTGTGGGTTCCTTATGCTGTAGTTCCAAGGGCTGGTGATTTTTCTCCAAGGTTAGACAGCTTTGGACCCCACTTCTGTCAAGTATGTCAAAATCAAATAAAATATGAGATAAATATCTGAAATTAAAACATTTTATTTGGGAAAAAAGAATCACAATTTGGAGCATACATGCTGACCACGTGGTCTCTGATATGTCTGAAGAATAAAGAGAAGGTTAGAGGTTTTATTAAAAAAAAAAGAGAGAAATGTTATGTATTACTTGTCAGGAAAGTTCATTGACAGTAGTAAGGTTTTGGGATGCTGGAAAACTGTGATTGGTGAGTGACAGCAGTGGGTAAAACCAGTCCTAGAGTTGCAAATTGTTCTTTCAATAGCTATTAAATAAAACTGATTTCAAGTCACAGCAGGCTTGCAAAGAATTACATTTTTTGGAGCAATGTTATGTGCCCTTAGTGCTTTTTTTCCCCTTGACCTCTCAACTCTGTTTTAGTTGGGTATAACAAGAATAATCCAATTTATATGATTAACTTGCACAGTTGTTTAAGAGTATGTTGTTTAACTTTCACACATTTATGAATTCTCCAATTTTCTTTCTGTTATTGATTTCTGGTGTCATCTCTTTGCTGCCAGACAAGATACTTTTTATGGTTACAATATTTTAAAATTTACTGGGATTTGTTTTGTATCCTAACATGCAATACATTTTGAAGAATATTTTGCATGCACTAGAGAAGAGTATGTATTCTACATTGTTTTGTAGAATGTCTATGTGTCTGTTGGATATTTGGTCTATAGTGTTGTTTAAGTCCTGTATTTTTTAATTGATCTTCTGTCTAGATGTTCTATCCATTATTGAAAATGGGACATTGAAGCCTCCAAGTATTATTGTAGAACCGTCTGTTTATCTTCTCAATTCTGTCAATAATTGCTTCATATGTTTTGGGGCCCTTTTGTTGGTACACTTATATCTATAATTGTTATATCTTCTTAATTGATTCATTTATTGGTATATCATCTCTTTTTTGTCCCTTGTAACAGTTTTTGGCTAAATATCCTTTTTGTCTATTAACATAGCCACTTAAACTCTCTTTTGTTTATTTACTGTTTGCATGGAATATATTTTATTTCATTCTCCCTCTTTTTTTTTTTTTTTTTTTTTGAGATGGAGTCTTGCTCTGTTACCCAGGCTGGAGTGTAGTAGCACGATCTTGGCTCACTGCAAGTTCTGCCTCCCGGGTTCATGCCATTCTCCTGTCTCAGCCTCCCGAGTAGCTGTCATTCTTTTACTTTCCACTTATTTGTGTCTTTGGGTCTAAACTGAGTCTATTTTAGACAGCATACAAATGAATCATTTCTCTCTTTTGAGAGAGAGAATTTTTTATTTTTTAAATTGATACACAGTAATTGAACATGTTTATGAGGTACATATGATATTTTGATAAAGGCACATAATGTGTAATGATCCATCAGAGTATTTACAATATTCATCACCTGAAACATTTATCATTTCTCTATGTTGAGAATATTCAAATCTCTTCTTCTAGGTATTTTGAAATATACAATAAATTATTGTCAGCTATAGTCACCCTATTGTGCCACTGAACAGCAGAAATTACTCCTTCTATTCAACTGTGTGTTTGTACCTATTAACCAACCCCCTTCATCCCTCCTCTGCTTCCTTGCCTCTGGTAATATTTTACCGTTTACCTCCATGAGATCAACTTTTCTAGCTCCTGTATATGAATGAAAACATGTCATTGAATCATGTTTCTTAATCCACATTGCTGATCTGTGTCTTTTAATTGGTGAGTTTAACTCATTTACATTTAAAGTGATTATTGATATGGAAGGACTCATTTCTGTTATTTTGCTATTTGTTTTCTATATTGCTTATATAACTTTTATTCTGCAATTTCTCTAATTCTGCCTTCTTTTCTGTATTTTTCCTATTATACCATTTGATGCCCTCGTCGTTTCCTTTTGTGTATTATTTTAGTTATTTTTTAATTGGTTACTTTGAGAATTGCAAGTAAATAGTCAGTGGAGCATACAGATCTGGGGAAAGCCAGGGCTGGAGAAATAAATTTGAGAATAATTGGTGTATACATGGTATTTATATCTGTGGGGCTAGATGAGGTATTTTGAAGGAGAATATAGCCAGAGAAGAGCAGATGATGCAGTAGCAACCCCTGATAACTTTAAATAACCCTTCCTTTGATGGATAATTTTGAATTTTCCCCTTAAGTCTTGTGAATGGGCAATATAACTTGTGACTTGGGTATCTTCACTGGTCCTCACTGGTTCTCTCAAGTAGTGAGAACTGCTTTTCTGTATTAGCTGAGTATTAGAATGGGATGAGTCCTATTTTTTCATTTCTGAAGATTTATTTCAATTTCTTCGTTTTCTTGAAAAGTCTTTATTTGCCTATTAATTTCAAGATCATTTTCTTCTCAGCCTCTCACTGACTTCCTTAATTTTTTCCTTGAATATCGTTTGTCTAGAAAAAGTAACAAATTCTCTGCACTTAGTGATTCTTTAGATGGGTCTGAGGAGGACAAAGATCTGTGCTAATGAAGTCAGGGATGTGCGTGTAAACCACAACATATCTCATTCTTTAGCCACAGCTTGCACTACTGATTTGAGCAGCTTCCTCTCAAAAGCATATCTTTAATCACAGTGGTTGAGGGAAAGTGGGAATGATTGTTATGGAAAAACAACTCTGCATTTACATTTTGTTGAAGCAAGGCCAGGATTGTTACCTTTATATCTGAATGTTGCTAAAATCTGACCCTTAAAACATAGTCTCTGTTTGTAGGAGGAAATTGGGTTATGAATAACCATGCCACGCCTACACTGAAAGTTTTAAAATATATATAATAGTAAAAGCTAATTGAACATAGCTACCACTTGCTTTTTGCCTGATGTCTAATTCCTGTTATTTACTGTATGCAGTCTGTTTTATCCTTGCCTCTCCCAGCTGATTGTCACCTGAAAAACAGATCTCTCACTGTTTGACCTTTATATCTGAGAATCAGAGAACTGGCAAGTTGATATTCTGAAATCCCCACTAGAAAAAGCAGAATGAGGAAGGTGGGAGGCAGTGCTTGATAGTGGAGCGGAAGCATTTCCCAACATAGTTGCAATATCATGTGAGCAATGTGGATAACATGACTCCTAAAATTTGAATGGGGCCTTTGGAGAAAACTTAGTCTTCCTTGTACTATTCCCCTCATCCTGCCTTCTGTCTCTGCCAAATTTATAGAAGCTGGAAAACATATTTTCTAAACTAATTGAGTTTCTAATCACCTCACCATGGCAACCCCATCATTGCCTAGACATATGCTGCATGTAGTCCTTTTGAGAACCCACGTGTTTGTTAAAGAAGTCCACAGAAGTTTTCTGTGGGATTTTAATAGCCTTCACAGAGAAGAAGTTCATATGTTATTATTAGGGATAGGAGGGGCTCAGAGTTGACCCAGAATCCTTGTTTACTTGAGAAAGAATGGTAAATGACAATACTCATATAAGAGCTTCTTAGTCTGGGTTTTGTTGATGATCTGTGGGGGGTCTGTGAACTTTCATAAATTGAATGCAAACTATGATGTGTATGTGTGTTTTTCTTCCCAGGAGACAGCATTCATAGCATTCATCAGGTTTTCAGAAAATTGCATAGCCTCCTTTGCACCTCTGCGAGTCCTTCCCTTTCTTGATCTGTTAGGTAAACCCAAATAGTGCTGTATTTACTTTTTAAATTTCATGAAAGTACTCTGAAAATAAATAGATTAAAATGAGATTTTAAGAAAAAGAAATATCCTCAATTAGCATTAAAACTCATAACATGCTTGCTACTCTGTCATACTGGTAACTGATGACTGCACCTCAACTGTTAAGATAACTGCCAGCCCATGAAATCAACCATATTAAATGGCACACAGTGTCAATTGCAAAAGGGTGCCGCCCTGAGCTAGCTGGTGGCTGGAGACACTCTCACTGCTACTGAGCGATTGGCATGGCAATGGCTCCAGACAAAATTATGAGGTGGAAATGCAAGAACGAATGTTGCAATGGTTTACTACCAGGTACTATGCTACATATTTTTATGAACTAAACTCAACTTCTATAATCATCTTTTGAGGTCAATATTGATATCCTAATTCTATAGGCCCGTAACAGTGAAATGATTTGCTCAAGGTCTTAGTCAAGTGTCAGAGCTGAAACAGAATCCTCATATTTCTGCCATTGCCTGAAGCCTTATAGGAGCTTGGCATCCAGGTATGGAAAGGGCATCCCAAGGGGTGTTTGAACCAGACTCTGAAGTTTGAGCTTGAGAAGTAATTCACTTCCCACACCTTTAAAAGAAGTGGGTGGTCTGTGCTCTAGGGTGACTCAGTGACTCCAGCAAATGCAAGTCCTATTTCTGGGGAGGCCACTGTTGTGTCCCTTTAAGTAGCTCTAAGTCTTGATTCTGTTTGTGTGTCCTCTAAATAACACTGACATTGGCCTACATGGAAACCACCTTCTCAGGATTTTGAAGTGCTATACAAACAGCTAAGAGAGAGCATTGTCTAAAGTCATATGACAGGACTGGAATTTGTCTGGTGAACAAAAATTTCACAGTCATAACACCTTTTACTCCCACGGCAAACAAAATGTTTTCTTTGTGAAGGAAGCAAGCAAGCATTCCATTTTTAGAATAATGATGCTCTTTAAAAGAACAGTGCCGGAAGTTTAGCTCTTGAGTTCCTTCTGTGCATTTAATGCTATCAGAGGAGAAAATGCAGGCTTCCAGATGCATATTCTTGAAAGTACTGAAAGGAAGATTTGTGTTTCTATTACTTGAGTGGATTCATGTGGGCTTTATTAACAAGCTAATAAGCATGACATTTCAAAGTGTGGTCCACAGCACCCCTGACATTAGCATCACCTTAGTGCTTATATAAAAGGTAGATTCATGGACTCCACCCTAGACCTACTAACTCAGAATCTCTTGGACTGGTGAGATGGGCTCAGGAATACATGTTTTTAGCTACTCCTCTGGAGATTTTTATGTACGCTAAAGTCGGAAAATCATTGCATTGCAAGTTCAAACCCCATGATAAACCGAGTTAATTTTGCTATAATGACATTTGGCTAAAATGAATCTAGTAACTACTTACATTCTTGGAGAGAAAGCCAAGTTAAATACAGCTTTTCTGAAGTGAATTTGCACATAAAACAAAGCAGAAAAAATGTGGATAGGAGCTTTACTCTCTTCAAGAGCCTGAGACACTCCAGAGGTCATAACTAGTATCATATCTTAAAACAAAAAAGAGGCACACTTGAAAAGACTGATATCTGCAACTATATTGGCCTAACTGGGTTGAGGCAGGCACAGATCCAGCTGCAGAGTTTAGGAGGAAGTTCACAGTAGAACACACAGTGCAAGGTAGCCCTAAACATGGAAACAGACAGTATGTCAGAGTCTAGGCCAGTAGTTTACTGTGTATGAGTGTACATGCATGTGCGTTTCTATGTCTATGAGATGGATTGAGGCAATTGCAACAAATTAGTAGTAAACAATACAATAAAGGCTCTCTTATATGATCAGGACTAGAGTTAACTAAAAAAAATCAATTACATCAGGGAATTGTAAATACATATATTTAAATATCTAATTTTAACTTAAAACATTCATTTGAAAGTTTTATATACTATTTATTCTCTATTAAATATAATGCCCCCAAATATCCTGATATTAGCCATACTTCTTGTCTTCTGTCTGAAGGTGTGACTCTTCAACTGCCCCAATGGTACTGAACACCACCGCTAGAATGACTCATACAATTGAGTATGAAAGAACAGTTTTGTTTGCAGTCCAGAGCCAAACTTCTGTGGGGAGTTCTAGATGATAATTCTAACTAGACAAGTGTTGTACCCTCTGTTCCCCAGAGAGGAAACACTGTATCCATGAAGAAATCTAATGACAAATTGTTTACCTTTTTTGGAATACAAAGGGAAAATTTCTTCCTAATTTATGTATGATGACACACATACATAAAAGAACAGGCAAACAAGTAAGCAAGCGAGCAGACAGTGTTTCCAAATTAAGGGGCTTTAGTCAGGAAACCACCACATGTTGGTCAGTGAAACTCAGTGACCTTCAACTACCTTTTTATTTATTTAACAATTTTTATATTTAATTTTTGTGGGTGTGCAGTAGGTGTGTATATTTATAAGGTACACAAGATATTTTGATGCAGGCATAGAGTGTGTAATATTCACATCAGGGTAAATGGGGTATCCATCACCTCAAGCATTTATCCTTTCTTTGTGTTACAAGCACTCCAATTACACTTAGTAATTTTAAAATGTACAATTAAGGTATTATTGACTATAGTCACCCTGTTGTGCTATCAAATAGTATGTCATTCATTCTTTCTATCTTTAGGTACTCATTAACTACTCTTACCTCCATCCCAACCTCCTATTACCCTTCCCAGCCTCTGGTAACCATTGTTCTACTCTCTATCTCCATGAGTTCAAGTGTTTTCATTTTTAGCTTCCACAAACACATGAGAACATGTGAAGTTTGTTTTTCTCTGAATGGCTTATGTCACTTAACAAAATAACCTCCAGTTCCATCCATGCTGTTGTGAGGGAGAAGAAAGGAAAAAACAAACAAACAAACAAAAAAACACAGACGGTTAAGGCAGGTCCTTAGTAGAATTCTTTTAAACAGAGGAATAGCTTGAAAAATAAAGCTGCAGCTGCACAGATAAGGGAGCAAGTCCAAACATAGAAACGCCTTTGTTCTTTGTGTAATCAGCAGGCACCCAGGAAAAAGTTTCCTCCCCTTCTATGGACATGTACATGGTGGGTTCCATGCGAACTTGTACGGGTAGCCGGAGGCTTGCCTGAGACATGCCTGTGACTGCACAGATAAGGACAATTACACAGGCAGCTACACAGACAGGGGAACTTTCTAATAAAAGCTTTTGTGTTCAACTGTAAAACAGCAACCCTCTTGGACCCCCTCTCTGCTGTGGAGAGCTTTCCTCTTTTGCTTATTAAACTTTCGCTCCAACCTCACCCTTGGTGTATACGCTCCTTATTTTTCTTGGTCATGACACAAAGAACTCTGGATAACACCTCAGACAATGAGGCTGCTTCAATTGCAAATGACAAGATCTCATTCTTTTTATGGATAAGTAGTACATATATACTCTATACATGTAGTGTATATACACGTGTGTGTGTGTATATATATATATATATATGTATCACATTTTCTGTATCCATTCATCTGTTGATGGGCACTTAGGTTGCTTCCAAATCTTGGCAATTGTGAATAGTGCTGTGATAGACATGGAAGTGCAGATATCACTTAGATGTACTGACTTCATTTCTTTTGGGTACATCCTTAGTAGTGGGATTACTGGATTATTTTTAGTTTTTGAAGAAACTGTTCTCCATAGTGGTTGTACTAATTTACATTCTCACCAAGAGTGTAGGAGGGTTCCCTTTTCTCCAGATTCTCACCAGAATTTGTTATTGCCTGTCTTTTGGATAAAAGCCATTTTAACTGGGATGAGATGATATCTCATCATAGTTTTGATTTGCATTTCTCTGATGATCAATGATGTCAAGCACCTTTTCATATGCCTGTTTGCCATTTGTATGTCTTCTTTTGAGAAATATCTATTCAAGTATTTTGCCCATTTGAAAATTAGATTTTTAGATTTTTTTTTCTGTAGAGTTGCTCAAGCTTCTTATATATTCTGATTATTCATCCTTTGTCACCTGGATAGCTTGCAAATATTTGTAATCCCATTTATCCATTTTTTGCTTTGGTTGCCTGTGCTTTTGGGGTATTACTCAACAAATCTTTGCCCAGTCTAATGTTCTGAATGTTTCTGCCATGTTTTCTTTTATTAGTTTTGTAAATTAAGGTCTTAGATTTATGTTTTCAACCCATTTTGATTTATTTTTATATATGGCAAGAGACAAAGGTCTAGTTTCATCCTTCTGCATAGGATACCCAGTTTTCCCAGCACCATTTATTGAAGGGACTGTCTTCTCTCCAATGTATGTTCTTGGCACTTTGTTGAAAATGAGTTCAGTGTAGGTGCGTGGATTTGTTTCTAGGTTCTCTATTCTGTTCCATTGGTCTATGTGTCTATTTTTTGTGCCAGTACCATGCTGTTTTCATTACTATAGCTCTGTTGAATGTCTCTCCGGTTCAAGTGATTCTCCTGCCTCAGCCTCCCGAGTAGCTGAGATTACAGGCATGAGCCGCCATGGTGGGCTAATTTTTTTTTTTTGTAGAGACGGGGTTTCTCCATGTTGGTGAGGCTGGTCCCGACCCCAGGTAATCTGCCCTCCTCAGCCTCCCAAATGCTGGGATTACAGGTGTGAGTCACCACGTCTGGCCCTAATTATTAAATATCTTTAGGTGGTCTTTGGGCTAAATCTGCTTGGTGTTCCATAACGTTCTTGTACTTGAATATTGATGTCTTACTCTAGGTTTGGGAAATTTACTGTTATTATCCCTTCGAACAAAGTTTCTTTTCTTTTTTTTTTTTTTCTTTTTTTTTTTTTGAGAAGGAGTCTTGCTCTGTCGCCCAGGCTGGAGTGCAGTGGCGTGATCTCAGCTCACTGCAAGGTCTGCCTCCCGGGTTCCCGCCATTCTCCTGCTTCAGCTTCCCAAGTAGCTGGGACTGCAGGTGCCTGCCACCACGCCCAGCTAATTTTTTGTATTTTTAGTAGAGACAGGGTTTCACTCTGTTAGCCAGGATGGTCTCGATCTCCTGACCTCGTGGTCCGCCTGCCTCGGCCTCCCAAAGTGCTGGGATTACAGGCATGAGCCACCGTGCCCAGCCCCCTTTGAATAAACTTTCTACCCCTATCTTTCTCTCTACCTCCTCTTTATGTCCAATAACTCTTGGAGTTGCTGTTTTCAATCTATTTTCTGGATCTTGCAGGTGTGCTTCATTCTTTTTTATTCTTTTTTCTTTTGTCTCCTCTGAATGTATTTTCTTTTTTTTTTTTTTTGCTTTTTATTTTTATTTTTATTTTTTTTAAATTTTTTATTATTATTATACTTTAAGTTCTAGGGTACATGTGCATAACGTGCAAGTTTGTTACATATGTATACTTGTGCCATGTTGGTGTGCTGCACCCATCAACTCGTCAGCACCCATCAACTCGTCATTTACATCAGGTATAACTCCCAATGCAATCCCTCCCCCCTCCCCCCTCCCCATGATAGGCCCCGTGTGTGATGTCCGCCTTCCCGAGTCCAAGTGATCTCATTGTTCAGTTCCCACCTATGAGTGAGAACATGCGGTGTTTGGTTTTCTGTTCTTGTGATAGTTTGCTAAGAATGATGGTTTCCAGCTGCATCCATGTCCCTACAAAGGACACAAACTCATCCTTTTTTATGGCTGCATAGTATTCCATGGTGTATATGTGCCACATTTTCTTAATCCAGTCTGTCACTGATGGACATTTGGGTTGATTCCAAGTCTTTGCTATTGTGAATAGTGCCGCAATAAACATACGTGTGCATGTGTCTTTATAGCAGCAGCCATCTGATCTTTGACAAACCTGAGAGAAACAAGAAATGGGGAAAGGATTCCCTATTTAATAAATGGTGCTGGGAAAATTGGCTAGCCATAAGTAGAAAGCTGAAACTGGATCCTTTCCTTACTCCTTATACGAAAATTAATTCAAGATGGATTAGAGACTTAAATGTTAGACCTAATACCATAAAAACCCTAGAGGAAAACCTAGGTAGTACCATTCAGGACATAGGCATGGGCAAAGACTTCATGCCTAAAACACCAAAAGCAACGGCAGCAAAAGCCAAAATAGACAAATGGGATCTAATTAAACTAAAAAGCTTCTGCACAGCAAAAGAAACTACCATCAGAGTGAATGTATTTTCAAATAGCTTGTCTTCGAGCCCACTAATTCTTTCTTCTTCTTGATGAGTTTCGTTTTTGTAAGACTCTGATGCATTCTTCAGTATGTCAATTGCATTTCTCAAGTCGAGAATTTCTGTTTGATTCTTTTAAATTTTTTCAGTCTCTCTGGTAAATTTAACTGATAGGTTCCTCAATTCCTACTCTGTGTTATATTGAATTTCTTTGAGTTTCCTCAAAACAGCTATTTCACATTATCTGTCTGAAAGGTTATGTATCTCTATCTCTCCATGATTGGTCTCTGGTGACTTATTTCATTCATTTTGTAAGGTCATGTTTTCCTGGATGATCTTGATGCATGTGGATGTTTGTTAGTGTTTGGGCATTGAAGATTTAAGTATTGATTTTAATCTTCAAGAAAAGTCTAGGCTTGTTTGTACCTATTCTTCTTAGGAAGACTTTCCAGGTACTGAAATGGACTTTGGTGGTTGTAATCTAAATTTCTGGTCTCTGCAGCTGTATCTGTATTGGGAGCCATCTCAAGCTCAGCAATGCTGTGGCTCTTGTAGACTCACAGATCTACCCACCTTTGTGGTCTTGGATAAGATTTGGAAGAATTCTCTGGGTTACCAGCCAGAGACTCTTGTTCTCTCCCCTTATTTCTCCCAGATTTTCTCTCTCTGTGCTGCACTGCCTGCAGCTGTGGATGGGGTGACACAAACACCCCTGTGGCCACTACCACTGGGACTATGGACCTGAAGCCAGCACAGTACTGGGTCTTGCGCAAGGCCCACAGTCTCCACTGCCTGGCTACTCCCTATATTTGCTGAAGGATCTAGGACTCTACAGTAGGCAAATGGCCATGCCAGTCAAGCTTGTCTCCTTCCCTTCAAGGTGGTGAGTTCCCCCAGGTCTGGGTGGATCCAGAAATGCTGTCCAGGAGCCAGCGCCCGGATTCAGAAACCTTAGGAATCTACCTGGTTCTCTATTCTACTGCTGCTGCACTGGCATCCAAGCCACAAGACAAGTTTCTTCCCACTCTTCTCTTCCCTTTTCACAAGCAGACCACTCTTTCCCATGGCTACCACTGCCCCAGGCTTGTGGTGAGTACTGCCTAGCTACTGGAAATGCTCATTCAAGGGTCAAGGGCTCTTCAGTCAGCTTGTGGTTAATGCTTCTAGGCCTTGGACTCTCTCATCAGGGCAGAGATCTCCCCTCTGGCCCAGGAAAGGTCCACAAATGCCATCTAAGAGTCAAGGCTTGGAATCAGGGACCCCAAGATTCTACTTGGTTCTGTATCCCACTGCAGCTGAGCTGGTACCCAAGCTGCAACACAAAGTCCCCTTTACTCTTCCCTCTCCTTTACTCAAGCAGGAGTCTCTACCCATACCCACCATAGCTGGGAATATGCTGGGTCACACCTGAAGCCAGCATGTCTCAGAGTCTCACCCATGGCCCACGGCCTGGGTATTGCTGCTCATTATTCAGGGCCCAAGGGCTCTTTAGTTAGCAGGTAATGAATGTTGCCAGACCTGGGTCCTTCCCTTCAAGGCAATGGGTTCCTTTCAGGCCCAGGGTGTGTCTAGAAATGTTGCCCAGGTGCTAGGGCCTGAAATGGGGGCCTCAGGACTCTGCCTGGTGGCCTGTCCTACTGTAGCTGAGCAAAATACTGTAGCTGAGCAAGTTGCAAAATGAAGTCCTCTTTGCTCTTCCTCTCCTCTCCTCAAGCAGAGGGAGGGAGTCTTTACCAGAGCTATGAGTTGTACTTCCGGGTTTTGGGGGAAGAGTGGTGCAAGCACTCCCTTGGGTGTCCTGGCTGGTATCTCACTATGCCACGTTCCCCCAAATCCACTGGCTCTGAGCCCAGCACACCACTAGGACTTGCCCAATAATAGAGTTAAAAATGCACATGTATGTTCATATGTTCAATTTATTTTTGACAAAACTGCCAAAGTAATTCCTGGAGAAAAGATAGCCTTCAGCAAATGGTACTAGAGAAAATAGATAACCATATGGGAAAAAATGGACACTGGCCATTGCCTCACATCATATACAATGTTTACTTTAAATTGATTGTAGAATTAAACAAAACTAAAATTATAAAAATTTCTAAAATAATCCATAGCAGATTTTTTTTTTTTTTTTTTTTTTTTTTTTTTTTTTTTTTTTTTTTTTTGAGATAGTGTCTCACTCTGTCACCCAGGCTGGAGTGTAGTGGCATGATCTCGGCTCACTGCAAGCTCTGCCTCCCGGGTTCCTGCCATTCTCCTGCCTCAGCCTCCCAAGTAGCTGGGACTACAGGTGCCCACCACCATGCCCAGTTAATTTTTTTGTAATTTTTTAGTAGAGACGCGGTTTCACCATGTTAGCCAGGATGGTCTCGATCTCCTGACCTCGTGATCCGCCCACCTCAGCCTCCCAAAGTGCTGGGATTACAGGCGTGAGCCACCGTGCCCAGCCAGGAGAAAATCTTGACAGCCTTGCACTAAACATAAAAAAAGACAAATTCTGCTCTTCAAAAGGAAAATTAGAAGGCAATTCACAGGCAGAGAGAAAATTTTTGCAAAACGTACATCTGATAAAGGGCTTTAATCCATAATATATAAATGACTATTATATCTTAGTAAGAAGACAAGCAATACAATATTAATGGGAGAAAGATTTAAACAGACACCTCACAAAAGGAGATATGAATAGCCATTAAGCACACTAAAAGATGCTTAACCTCATTAGTCAACAGAAAGATGCAAATAAAAAACACGATGAGATACCACTCTACACCCAATGGAATGACTAAAACTAAAAAAGACTGATAATCTCAGGTTTTGAGGAAGATGTGGAGCTACTGGAACTCATATATTGTTGGTGAGTGTGTAACATGGTACGGTCAGCTACTTTTGGCAGTTTTTTAAATAAAGGTCAATGTACTTTTATATTACCCAGAATTTTGGACTTCTACCTGCTTATACATTCCAAATAAAAGGAAACATATGGTCACAAAATGACTTACACATGAATGCTCTTAATAACTTTATTTATTATTGTCCCAAACTGGAAGTCAATAAAAATAGCTATCAACATTTAAAAGAACAAAAAATATAGTACATTAATCCAATGGAATATTACTTCATAATAAAAGGAGTAAACTACTAATGCAGCAAACTACTACATGCAACAACATGGGTTGATTTCAAAACACGTCGAACAAAAGAAACCAGACACCAAACAATACATATTGTATGATTCCATTAAGATGAACTACTGAAACAAGCAAAACTGATCTATAGTACCAGTGGTTGTCTGAGGCCAGTGATGAGTTAGGGAATGACTACAAAGCTGCTAGAGGGAACTTTTTGTTGTATCAAAATAGTCTATATCTTCATTGTGATATATACGCTAGTATCCACATTTGTCAAGACTTATTTATTTATTTATTTATTTTGAGATGGAGTCTTGCTCTGTTGCCCAGGCTGGAGTGCAATGGCAGGATCTCAGCTCACTGCAATCTCTGCCTCGTGGGTTCAAGCGATTCTCCTGCCTCAGCCTCCTGAGTAGCTAGGATTACAGGTGCATGCCACCACACCAGGCTAATTTTTGTATTTTTACTAGAGACGGGGTTTCACCATGTTGGCCAGGCTGGTCTTGAACTCCTTACCTCAAGTGATCTGCCCGCCTTGGCCTCCCAAAGTGCTGGGATTATAGGCGTGAGCCACCGCGCCTGGCCGTCAAGACTTTTTTAACTTTACACTTAAGTGGGTGCATTTTACTCTGAGAATTATACTCCAATAAAATTAATTTTAAAAAGAAAGCAATGCTGATTTGAAATTATTTATAGGTAAATGGAGCTTATCTCTTTGTGGGCCTCACTATTGGGTGACAGCTGGCTTTTTATTAAGGACCACCAAATATCACTAAGTCTTTCTAACGCAACACAGATTAGTTTTGATAGAAACAACTTTTTGTGTAGTCGTATTTCATTGTTTTATGCAAGCTTTAATTACATTTCATAATTATAATTATAAGCACTAGCAGCATACAACAGATTTGGGAACTAAAACATTAGACTCTTCTTAAGCATACAATTGAACTGGTGGGAACTGAAGTGTGAATGCATCCTAGAGCATATTGATGTGCTTTTAGCATGCTGAGGGTATCAGTATGTTTTCCAGATGAAACTAAGGGTTTCACTTAACCTCATTAGTGTCACTTAAGTAGAGTTTGATTAAATTAGCTAGAAAATCTAGGCAGCTATTGAGCAGCCTGCAACAAGTGAATTCCACAGATCACTGTGTTTCAGGATTTTAGTCACTGGGCTGGAGGTCTAGGGAAAAACTTTTGTCCATAGTATGTGACTGGTGGTGGGGAAAAATGACTAAATAAAATCTCCTGCCAATCCACTAAAATATCTTCACAGAATGTAGAACACAGAATGAAATACAATGAATAAGCATTAAACCAGACCATGATGCACAGGCGATACCCTAAAGAGATTGCAAAGACAAAAAAGAACTCCTGCCCTTTTGTTTTATGTATATGTTAATCTATTATATACATGTTAATTGTATTTATCCAAAGGAAAAATACAACCTCTCATATCTTTTTGATAAGCAGGAGGTTACATCTTGGAGCTAAATTTCCACAGGGAAAGAGAGCACCACCTATTTTAGTGTTCACTTTTAAAAGAGGTGGCTCCTTGGCCATTAAGAATGACATTCCTAGGATGCAAAACTGTCAAGAAGCTTATTTATAATCCCATTTTCTGAAGGAAATGCTGAAAGAAAAGGGAGGGGGAATAGTTCTTTCCTTTTTGCACTGAGGAAAATTTTAAATTAAAATTCATTTTTAGATTTGTATTTATCCTTACAATTTTCCTTGTTACTATTTTCTTTTTTTTTTTTTTTTTGAGACGGAGTCTCGCTCTGTCGCCCAGGCTGGAGTGCAGTGGCGCAATCTCGGCTCACTGCAAGCTCCGCCTCCCGGGTTCACGCCATTCTCCTGCCTCAGCCTCCCGAGTAGCTGGGACTACAGGCGCCCACCACTGCGCCAGGCTAATTTTTTCTATTTTTAGTAGAGACGGGGTTTCACCATGGTCTCGATCTCCTGACCTTGTGATCCGCCCGCCTCGGCCTCCCAAAGTGCTGGGATTACAGGGGTGAGCCACCACGCCCGGCCTACTATTTTCTACTAAAACTACAGTTTTCCAGTTATTTACTTTGACATTTTAACCTTTCTCTGGGCAGTTTGCAGCAGTCTTGAGATATTTATATCCAGCAAGTCCATGGTAAAACACAAAATAAAGCAATTATTAGAATTATAATAGGATGAATCAAAAATTAGTACAATATTTTTCTTGGGGGAATCTTTAAATATAACATACCAGTTGTGAATGGTTAAAGCAGATTTTTGATTAGCCATACACAAAAATTATCCTAATCATACATTAATTTCATAAACTGTGGTCATGTCTTTGTTTCTGCTTTCAAATGATTAACTACTTGAGTATTATTTTGTAGTTTTAAAAAATAAAATCCGGCTAGGCGCGGTGGCTCATGCCTGTAATCCCAGTACTTTGGGAGGCCAAGGTGGGCAGATCATGAGGTCAGGAGTTTGAGACCAGCCTGACCAACATGGTGAAACCCTGTCTCTACTAAAAATACAAAAATTAGCCTGGCATGGTGGCACACGCCTGTAATCCCAGCTACTCAGGAGGCCGAGGCAGGAGAATCACTTGAACCCGGGAGGCAGAGGTTGCAGTGAGCTGAGATCGCACCACTGCACTCCAGCCTGGGCTACCAAGCAAGACTCTATCTTCAGAAAACAAACAAACAAACAAATAAGCAAACAAAAGAAATCCCTATCGGCCGAGTTAATAGCTTAACTCTGGAGCCCGATAATATACATTTTTTAACTGAGTTTTTCTTGTAAGGCCCAATGAATTTCCTCTGAATTCTCATCAGTTACAGGAGTAATACTGCATTTATAGGATAAACTAGGCCCTTTGGTAATTATCCCATCTTCCCAAATAATTTCTCCCAGATGCAAAACGCAAAGACACTCATGGCCATGATGTAGTATCCAAGTCTTATTATGAAGTACCCATTGAAGGGGACACATTGAATTTTCAGTGTTTAGTGTACATGGCTCTAATAGTTGTAAGTCTGGAGGACAAACCCAACTTTTGGGCCATTTCTTACTTCGGCCCAAAGTAGTAGTTATATTATTATAACAGTTAAGTAAATATCCATAGATAACAGGCATATCCACCTTTGTTTATCTATCCATAGTAGGACTGGAGAAAACTTCTATCCTCAAGTTAATCGATTGACATTAGATCTGTCTTCTGAGGTCTCTATCCATAAATGCCAGACACTTAATTAGATGCATTTCTTTTCTATACTATATTTCCAATCAAACCAGTTAACAAATTTTTTTGTGTGAAATTTAGGGCTTCAGTTTCTGGATGCATAGTAGTTACTTTTACTTTGATAATAAAAACTAGTAATGAACATGGTCTCGTGTTTATTTGGCCAATAATCAGATTGTTGGATTCATAAATGAAGGCCCAGCATTTCTGTACTGGGAATACAATTTAGAGGAGAGAGGAAATGTGACTGTAGGGACCATTATAGGGAATACAGAAAGAAAAAACGGTGTAACAAAAAACATGTTTTTCTAATAAAATGTGATTCTTATAGTAATTGAACAAAAAACTATTGCAACTAGGACAGCAAGGTAGTCAGAATAATACGTTCCTTAGAATACCTCCTTTCAGTTGAGTTCATTACCAATATTAGTGACTCTAGGAAATTAAACTTCAAATCCTTTGTGGAAACTGCAGTCTAGTCCTCCTGAGGAGCTGACTTCACATGGAAAGCATGAAACCATCTGGTTTTTCTTTCACTCTGATACCCACATGAGTGATCAGTGACACTTGAAACGGTCCCATCCAGCCTGGTGACAATGCATCTTTCCTCTAGAACACTCATATTTAAACAAAATTGCCCAGTTTAATAGGGGTGACATTTCTTCCAGTAGTTCCTTCCAGGTCCTTTTCACTTTATGTCTCAAGATTTCTAGAAAAGAGAGAAACCCTTTTACCCAGTTTAATAGGGGTGACATTTCTTCCAGTAGTTCCTTCCAGGTCCTTTTCACTTTATGTCTCAAGATTTCTAGAAAAGAGAGAAACCCTTTTAGCTATTGAACATGATTATGAGAGAATTGTTAAAGCAAGCAGAGTAAGTGGTTTCAGACCTAAATTCACAGGCTTGCCGAACATAAGTTCAAAGAGAGAGATAACATTATTACTTGCAAGAGTCACTCTAATTTTTAACAAAACCAATTTTAACAAAGCCATTGGTAAATATCCAGGCCATTTTAACATAGTAGATTGTTGAATGATAGCCAAAGAGTTTGTTACTGTTTGAATCATCTATTCTACTTGGAGTATGATGATAGCTTATAGTAATCTGCAAATATCTGCATAATTCCTGGACAATAGTGCACATAAAATTATTTCCTCTTCTGAATGAATAAGCTCTGAGATACCAAAAGCGAGGTTATGTGCATTAAGAGAACCTTTAGCATAAGGTTGAGCATAAGCGTTGCAAGAAGGAAAGACTTTAGGCCATTCAGATATCATATACACCATAACCAGGCAAAATCTCTTCTATAGGCATTAATTCTATGAAATCAATTTCCCTCTATAGTCACTAATTCTATGAAATCTAAGTGCCATCACTTTCCTCATAAAGTTGATTGAGGAAAATTTTCTGCGGTACTTGGAAATAGCCTGTAAACTATTTTGCTCGCAAATAACAAGTCTCTTTAATATGTTTTGAATAATTTCATCTTTTTGATTGGTGTAGTAAGAGTCTAGTGCCTCTTCATGTATTTATTTAAGAGATAGAGTATTTCTCTGTTGCCCAGATAGGAGAGCAGCGGGATGATAATAGCTCACTGCAGGCCATGAACTCCTGGGTTCAAGCTATCTTCCAGAGTAGCTGAGATTTCAGGTGTGAGTCACCACACCTGGCTAGAGTCTAGTGTTTTTAACATCCGTCTGTTACCTAAATCATTTTGTTAGATAATGCAACAAAAACGAATGAAGCAAATACTGTGGTATAGGAATTATTTTATGGATAATTCCTATAGACTAGTTGAATTTCTTTTAATCCCTTTTTAATATTTGTCTGTTTCCCTTCATGAATCTTATTTTTCTGAAAATAAACACAGGTTATTTGTATTAAAAGTGGGACTTCTAAGTTTGAAGTCTGACATGTTTTAACAACGACTTTTGCAGCTGTCGGCAAAATCATTGCCTTCAGAAATTTCATCATTCTATTCTGTGCTAACAAATAATCTCTTGATTATCCATGAGATGTTGTAGTTCCTGTTGAAGTCAAGAACCTCCTATTTTTCCAAATTTGCCCTGTTGCATAATATACACCAAACATATATTTATCACTGGCATATATATTCACTCTAAGTTCAGACCAATAATTTTAGCACTAGTTATGGCTATTAACTTACCTACTTGTGCCAACTTAATTCCAGACAAAACATAAGCTTCCAAGATCTCATGATCGGTCACCACAGCATAAGAAACCTTCAGTTGGCCACTTTTATCCCAAGTACATGGTTCATCAGTAAACATTATGAAATCTGCATTTTGAAAAGGAGTATAAGATAATCAGATTGGGGCCTAGCATTTGCCTCTATGATCATTTTATGGTTGTGATATTTTTGACTAAGGTCTGGCAAAAGAGTACAAAGGTCTAGAAAATTGCATCTCCCAGGCATGATATTAGAATTGGATAACAATGCTTGTTCATAGTCACTCTGATGGCACACCAACAAAGGCTGTTTTATGTACTTATAACTATCATCGTATGTAGAATACCCAAATAAATCTAGTGACCCAATGTAAGGACTTAAGCCTTTTCAATAAGAGTGGTGGCTGCTACCACAGCTCAGGGGAGCCCAAGCAGCTATCTAAAAGATCAGTGCCTCCTTCTTGCCAGGAGTCAATTTGATGCAGGGAAAGAGAGAAGTGCACGGGGATCAGAGATAGTTGGGACAGCAGAGAAAGGAAGAGGTTTATGTGAAAGAGAAAGTCGCTTTAATTCTTGTATTTCCTCTTCCATTTTCCTCAATCTTTCCTTCTTGTTATTAAATCATTTATTTTATTTTCCCCTTAAAATGGCAGTCATCTCATAACTACCAATAATTCTTATGGCTGAAGTGAGACATTTTTAAGATAAGAACCCCCCAGATATGTTACAGTCGTTCCTCTATATACATGGGGGATTGGCTCCAGGATCCCTCAAAGTACCAAAATCCTTGAGTACCTAAGTCCCTTCTATAAAATGGTATAGTATTTTCATATAACCCATACACATCCTCCTGTATACTTTAAATCATCTCTAGATTACTAATACCTAAAACAATGCAAATGGTATATGAACAGCTGTTATACTGTATTGTTTAGGGAATAACAAGAAAAAAAGTCTGTAAATGTTCAGCACAGACACAACCATCATAGGCTTCACTACATTTTTGATCTGTGGTTGGTTGAATTTCTGGATACAGAACCCACAGATATGGAGGGCCAACTATAATTTGCCCAAATTAAAGAAACTGTAAAACTAGATTCTTACATGTATGCTCATTCCAAATGTGACAAAAAGGTATTCAAATTTAAGAGATTTAAAGGAAAGACCTGCAGGCAACATTTCTGGCTTCCCATATTTTTCTACCATCAAAGCTAATAGTGATCCTGATGGGATTTTAGATCTGGTATCAGCCACCCTCACTCAATAATAAAATCTTGAATTTGGAGTGGATGGCTCAGGTAGTCTTCCAAAAAGTGAAGAGCTAGAAAGGAGACTTTCTATAATTCAAGGTCTCTTACCTGACCGTTGTGTGACCACAAGTCTTTCAGATGATCTACCCAATTCAGTAATTGCCAGAAAGATCCTATCCTTATTGCTAAATTGTTGGGGAAATAATTAAACATAACATCTCCTGCCAACCCAATGCAACCTATATATAAAACATAGGAAAGAACGAAATAGTTTTGTCATTGAATAAGCACTAAACCATATGCATCACAGGTAATGCATTAAAACAACTGCAAAGACAAAATAATTCTAAACCTTTTATGTTTTATGTATATGTTAATTCATTACATACATGTTCACTGTATTTACTGAAAGGAAAAATAAGATTTCTCATATGTTTTTGACAAGTAAGAAGTTACATTTTGGAGCCGATTCCCACAGGCAGGGAGATAGGGCATCATTCTTTTTGGTGTTCACTTTGGTGTTCGAAGGGCTCCTTCGCACCTAAGAATGACACCTAAGAATTGGCACACTTGGCTGCAAAACTGGCAAGAGGTTTATTAGCTCTGAAAAAAATTTATATACATTTCAAAGAGGCAGAGCTAACATTTATAATCTCAAGTTTTCTGAAGGAAATGCTAAAAGAAAACAGAGCAAGTTATCTTCACTTTTTTATACCAGAAAGAATTTTAGATTAATTTTTAGAATTTTATATACCCTTATACTGGCAAAGACAAGTCAAGGTCACAGTCCTAGAGGGGTAATACTGCCTAATAAATTTCCTGGATAGAGATTCATGCATAGGAAGAAGAAAAGGCATTGCCTTAGTAACTGTATCCAGAGTATGAGGTGAACACTGACTCTCAAGAAAGTAGAGGTGTCCCATTATAACTAGGGCATAAGGTCAGAGTTGGAGTAGCAAGAAGAATTTGATGCTGGGTTTGAAAGGTTTGGGCTAGAGCTGCTTAAATGCTTCTCATTTGCATAGGTTCTTTTTTGTTTTGTTTTGTTTCTGTTTGTTTGTTCGAGAGAGAGTCTCGCTCTGTGGCCCAGGCTGGAGTACAGTGGCATGATCTTGGCTCACTGCAACCTACGCCTCCCAGGTTCAAGTGATTCTCCTGCCTCAGCCTCCTGAGTGGCTGGGATTACAGGCATGCACCAGCATGCCCAGCTCATTTTTGTATTTTTAGTAGAGACGGGGTTTTGCCATTTTGGCCAGGCTGGTCTCGATCTCCTGACCACAGGTGATCCACCTGCCTTGGCCTCCCAAAGTGCTGGGATTATAGGCGTGAGACACTGTGCCCAGCCTCATTTGTATGGGTTCTAAAATCCATGGCAGTGCTCAGCCTGCAGATGATTTGGACCACAGAGCCTAGCTACATTGAGAAAGAACAATTTGGCCCTAGAAACAAGGACATTCTAAATTACACTGAGATTTGTGTATAAAGCTCATATTGTTGTTTTAACCACCATAATGAAATTTACTCCTTTTACCCAGGTTAACAAAATATATCACAATAACAACTAAACATTGGGTTTAACAGAAACAATACTTTTGAAGCAGAACACACATATTTTTAAGAAAATAATATTGCAAATGGTCAGTTTTGGGTCAATTTACCACATTAGGGTAACAAAGTTGATAAAATACAGCTATGCTCAACTAAACCATTTATCTACACTATAGTAAAGTACTTGTAATCATTCCCGAGATCATAGTTTAAAACTATTTTAAGAGATAAGACGTCGTGTTTTACAGGCATCTTTGTAAGAGATGCTTTGCCTTCCTCAGTCAAAAGCATGATTAGAAGGTTGACAATATTTACTTTTTTCCCCTTATCATATAGTCTGTTCAAAATAGTATTTTCATTGGTAATATGTTCTGTATCTTGTCTGACCTGGATGATGTGCCCGAAGAAGTAGGGTTTGAGAAGGCAGATTCTGCATTCATAGAGGAAGGGGTGGCCATCCAGGTACAGGCCACATGTCATGAACCATTTCCCCTGGTTGTATAAATGGAGAACTCAGAATTCTTTGATATTCAGTGAACTTGGGTAAAGAGTTATGATTATAATGGTGAGAAGGGTGTGTTTTTACATGTTTTTGTGAGGCAGGTCCTGGAAGAATATATCTTATATGAGGTGGCATCTGGACAATACTATGTCCGTGAAGAGGGTGGTAGAGTAGAGGTCATTGCTGGACTTGAAGCTTAGCTATGAACCAAGTGAGGAGTACCTGTAGCCCAAGGAAGATGTGGCATTGCATGGCTTGTTGGTGGCAGAAGAGGTGCTATGGTACAGAATGTAGCTGTGGAGGCAGAGTATTATAAGAACTCAATACTACTGGTTGACCTTGATATTCAGGATGATGGTGACCAAATGTGGAGGAAGTAGGTGTGGTTCTCAAGCACCTGAATTGGAGTGCTTTTGAATAGGGACAGTTTTGAAATTGCCATGTTTTCTTGTTGAAATAAAAATCAAAATAAAAAGGTTCCTTGACTTACTGAAGGAGATGGAGGTAAAGCCATGAACAATTCTGCTGCAGGAGCATGAATATCCTTGGGGCTAATGATGTAGCTCATGTGGCAAATACTGCAAAGAAGGTAGGTATCATCATGTGCTGCTTTGGGGGAATATTGGCTCACATGGTGCTTGTCTGACCGCATCATAAAATGGTTAGGGATTTCAACTGGTGATAGGATATCATGGAGGATGAACATTTTCTAGTCAGGCACAAGCAACAGGGTTTTACACTCTCATATGACAGTAGTTGATACGAGCCTCTAGGTCCCTCTTGAACCCTTGAACCGTGCTAGGAAGATAGAACCTTGTGTATGTTTGTCAATTTGCTTCACAGGATTGCTACAGCCTGGACACCCCTTATCTCCTCCTTTTCCATATAAAATGGCACCGACTTAGCGAAAAAACATGCTTACATGTAATCATCCGTCCATAGATTTTAATTGATAATTCACATTTGTTGCATAAATGGACTGGTGTATCATCTTTTTCACCCAAGATGTTTACTTGAACATCCCCCCAAAGTTATTCAATAGATCTTTGCTGATTTCTTTCTTTTTTTTTTTTTTTGACAGAGTCTCGCTCTGTCACCTAGGCTCGGGAGCAGTGGCGCGATCTCAGCTCACTGAAACCTCCGCCTCCCGGGTTCACGTCATTCTCCTGCCTCAGCCTCCCGAGTAGCTAGGACTAGAGGCATGTGCCACCATGCCTGGCTAATTTTTTTGTATTTTTAGTAGAGACAGGGTTTCACCGTGTTAGGATGGTCTCGATCTCCTGACTTAGTGATCCACCCACCTCGGCCTCCCAAAGTGCTGGGATTACAGGCGTGAACCACCGCGCCTGGCCATCTTTGCTGATTCCTAAATGATTCTCCCCCTCTACGGTCATTATACGGTTCTTTGCTATGGTCGAATCCTTCAGCGTCCTCTGTGATTTGGCTCGCAGGGCACAGTGGGAGCTGAAGTGTACTGCACTGGAATCCCAGGGAGCGCATGCGCCCTGCCTTCTCCAGCCCCGGAGGCAGGAGTCTGACCAGGTCGCCTCTGCTCTGTTATCTTCTTACCTACCCCATTCCAGAGAGGGAGTCAGGCAGAGGGATAAACAGCGGGCATGAGAAGAGCTTCGTTATTGAGGTTGCTAAGGCTGCTTTTCTTATGGTTCAATAAAATGTAGCCTTTAACTGTGGAAAAAGAAACTAACCTTGAATGGGGGAAGAAGATGGGGAACAAAGGCATGTTAGTACCTGAAGGAATAACATGGAGGCAGGTAAGGTGGCCAGTCTGCCCTTAAAGGCTTTTTGAACAGTGCAATCCTCTATGTTTTTGTGGTGAAAGCCCACACACGCTATGAAATTTTCAAATAGAGACTGGATACCTTCCTATCAGAAATGCTGTAGATCTGGCCTCTCAAACTTTTCTGGCAAATTACCCCTAATGGTAGAGAAGAGTTAACTTTGTAACTGTGAGGGTGAGAGAGCAACATTCTAAGTACTTTCTAAAGCAAAACAATTTTTGGAATTCTTGTATGTTACTTTAACATATGAATATAACTTTCTGTTGCAGAATGTCCGTTTTAATGAAAAATACTGCATTTAATTATTTAGTTAACTTACTAGTATTTTCCTGAAGTCTTTGAGTAATACTGAAATCCTAGGAAGATGTGCCAGGATGTGTGCCAAATTCTATAGAACACTGCTATATCTCCCGTCTGTGTACTGGTACACTAGCTTGTGATGCAGTGCATAGAGTAACTCCTTTATTGAGTACAAGATCTTCCATTAGGACTTAGAAATCCTTTTTTATACAGAATCCTTCACATAGGTATTCGTTTAAAAGAGTATTTATCTGTAAATGAAAGTTGAAAGCTAAAAGCCTCAACAAATTAGGAAGGTGATTAGTTGCATTACAAAATGCCTTCCCATATCCCAAAACTTCTCCTTTTGGTTCTTTAAATATTACATTCTCTTGGTGCATTTGATGTGTATTTATAGAATATTAACAACTTGGAGGAGAGACCTAAATAAAATAATAAGTTAAAGGGCAAATAATCAATCAGTGATAATGACTCAAATATGAATAGAAAGCATATTAGAAATGAACGTATTTGTTAATGGAAAGATAAGGCTGGATTTACAGAAATTTCATCTGTACCCACCTTTTGGTAACCTATGCCTATTGTGAAGTGAGGATGTACCTTCTCTGTAATAGCTTCATTCAATACTATTCAGAATAAGTGTTTTCATTCTCACAAGGAAACTTTGCAAAGAAAGTGATGAACTGCCATGCAAAAATATACCAAATATATGATTAAAAAGTAATTAAGGGGTAAGTCAGAGCATAAAACTGCCCTCCTGAAGCAGATTATTCATTTCTGCTGAAACACGAAGGCACAGTCAAAACTGACCTTTGCCAGACAAAAAGACAAAACAGGGATGTTGCACTGGGTTGAAAATGCTATATTGAAAAGAAAAAATAAATGAAAAGCCATAAAAACATTTTTGATGGTATCCATTTATATACTGGAATTACTGAATCATACAGCTAGATTAGGATATTTTTGCAGTAATACCATATGATTGATGTTAAGGATTTGGAGAGATTGTAATAATGAGAAGTTGAAAATTTTTCACATTTGCTGACATATTTTATAAAAGAAAAAATTTATAGTCACATGGAACATTTTATTGGAGAGAATGCATGAGAGAGAGGGAACAGCTGAGGTAGGGGGAAAAAGAATGAGACGGACCATTTTATGATGTTGGAAATCATTATGAAACTTACAGCTGATTGGAAGAAGGAACCAAGGATAGAAGCTTACAGAAAAGCCACCCCTCTTTATCCATTTCATTGTTGATGGGTTCCTGAAAGGTTGCAAGTAAATAGGTAGCAGTTTTCTCACCCTGACCTATAATATCATTTCACAACTGTTTTACCTTAAGTTTGAATTTGTCATCACTGGGCAATGGCTGCTGATGCTTGAGTTTTTGATATATTTGGCCCTCTGCTAAATAGCTAATGCTATATAAACAAATACCTAACTGTACAAGGGGACCTTGTAATTCAGTGTGTACGCTTCTTTCTGCAGAATAATCCTGCTTGAAGTTCTTATCAAACCTTCTCTATATTCAGAGGGATGCAGCTGCTCTGAGTGAAATTGAAGTGGGAGAGCCCAGAGTCTTACCTCCTTAACACTCCTACTGCTCTGGCTACCCCAATTACTCTCTCTTCCAGTGATTATTTAGGCAGCTCAGAGAAGCACAGCTTGAAAACCACTCCTCAAAATATGTATTTTCTATGCTGATGTATAAAATGTTTATAGTGAACTATATCATATGTGCAAAAGAATAATAGATGAGTACCCATCTCTAGCTTAAGAAATAGAGTATTATCAGTGCATTTGCAAGCCCTGCAGCACCCCCTCACTCGTTATCACCTCCAACAAGAGAAAAGCACTATGCTAAATTTTGTGTTCCTCATTATCTTGCTATTTTCAGTTTTAAAAATTGTGTGTATATATCTTTATACAAAATCTTGTTTAGTTTTATGTTTTTACATTTCTATGGATGAAAAGATACCATGACTTCCTTTATTCCCTTAACATATTTCTGAGATTTTTTATGTTAATGCATGTAGCTGTATTTAATTCATTTTCTGCAGTGTATTCCATTGTATGAATATATTATAATTTAACTATTGTCTTGTTGGGGAATATTTGGTTTATTCCCAGGTTTTGCAATTACGGGTGCTACTGTTGACACTACTATTGATATTAGGGATTTGGAGAGACAGAAAGAATGAAACATTCTTGTATATGTCTGTTGTACATGTTCAAGAATTTTTCTAGGGTATATATATATATGTTTGGAACTACAAGATCATAGAGAATAAACGTTATTAAACATTTCCAAAGTGTTCCTACCAATTTGTCAGCAGAGTATAAGAGTTTTTGCTCCACATCTTGACCAATACTTCATATTAATAGACTTTCAATTTATTACCAATTTGGTGGTTGTAAAATTCTTATTATTATGTTTTTAATTTTGTGTTTCTCTGATTACAAATGAGATTGAGCAGTTTTTCATGTTTTATAGGCCATTAATAATTTCTCTTTAAAAAAATACCCGTTCATATTATTGGACCATTTTTTCTGTTGAACAATTTGTCTTTTCCTTATTGATTTGTATGAGTTCATTATATACCCCCAATATTGATTCTTTGTTATATGATTTTCAGTTATCTTCTATAAGTTTGTAGGTTGTCTCTTAATTTTCTTCATGGTGTCTTCTGATAAACAGACGTTCTCAAATTTGATGGATTAAATGTATCAATCTTTTTCTTTACTGTTTTTCTGCTATGCTTAAAATGTTTTTCCTAACCTGAAGTCAAAAAGGATACTTTCCCTTATTTATTTTTAGGTTTGGACTTTCAAATGGAGTATTTTTTTTTTTCCCGCTGGGAGGAGACTGGAGTTTTATTATTACTCAAATCAGTCTCCTCAAGCATTTGGGGATCAGAGTTTTTAAGGATAATTTGGTGGGTAGGGGAAGGCCAGTCAGTCAAGAGTGCTGATTGGTTGGGTCGAAGATGAAATAATAGGGAATTGAAGCTGTTCTCTTGGACTGAGTCAGTTCCTGTGTGGAAGCCACGAGATCAGATGAGTCAGTTTATCAATTTGGGTGGTGCCAGCTGATCCATCAAATGCAGGGTCTGCAAAATATCTCAAGCACTGATCTTGGGAGCAGTTTAGGGAGGGTCAGAATCTTGTGGCCTCTAGCTGCATGACTCCTAAATCATAGTTTTTAATCCTGTGGCTAATTTGTTAGTCCTACGAAGGCAGTTTAGTCACCAGACAAGAAGGAGGTTTGTTTTGGGAAAGGGCTGTTATTGTCTTTGTTTTGAGCTATAAACTAAGTTCCTCCCAAAGTTAGTTCAGCCTTTGCCCAGAAATGAACAAGGACAATTTGGAGGTTAGAAGATGGCGTTGGTTAGACCAGATCTGTTTCACTGTTATAATTTTGCAATGGTCGCTTCAATCCTTCTCTTTGGATTTTATAACACCTTAATCTTAAGGTGTTGGCTAATAAGATGGAAAAAGTGTGAAGACCACTCTAATTTCTTCCTGCTGATCAGGGGTATAGTGGGGGTAGGTGTTGACCCCAAGGTGAGAGGAGTGGAACCACTTTGCAACTGTCTGAGCATACTCATGCAGGCCTGCTTGGGGTTCCAAGGTTTGCATGGCAAAGATGTTAGTATTGTCATCTATAGTTTTAGTACCACATTTAAGAGAACAGCATACTATAAGGTAAATATTAAGTACTAGGGTAAGGGGTGCAATTCCCAGTTTTAAAAGTAAAGATTTGAAAGTATTAGTTTGGGGACTTATAGCCCACAAGGATTTAGTCCAAACTGCAGAAAAAAAAAACGTCAAGAACAGCTAACAACAGGTATACTATAGTTTTTCTTTCAAACTCTAATTTTTCTCTCTCCAGTCCCCATGTTTATTAAAAACACATCATGATATAGCTGATTTGTTTACAACATATACTTAAGTTTTATTGTACTTGGCCTGATTATTTGCATAAAGTACAGCAAGAATAATGATTTTTCACATAGGCTTTAAAAATGGGCTTTGATGGAACTCTGTTCCATAAGGAATCTTAGATAAGACTTTTATAAAGCTGAGCCTAACCATGGGTTTGTACCCTCAAATACCTATGAGTTGGGTACATTTCTCTCCTCTCCTCTTGAGGTTCCAAGATAGCTTGGGGCTCCTGGGCCTGTTAGAAAGTTGACATTCTTTACTTACCACAAGTTGGGAATCTTGTACAGGGATGACATAGACAAGGTATGAGGCCACATTTCCCAAGGGGCTTTTATTGGCTCTACAAGTCAACTTTGATTGAAAACTGGAATGAAAGCATGCCATTCCAGTCAAAGCATTGGTGACATAACCAGTTTCTTCAATTGTGTCCTGTTACAAGAGAAAACAGTTTCTTATTGCATGTATGCAAATAACTATACTGTCATTGAGAATACTCACAAATAAAATGGAGTCTTATTTAATTGATCTGCTATTGATTTTTTGTGGAGTGACATGGTGATCCAATTTTATTTTTTTCTTCCGTATAAATAGTCAATTATTCCAGAACCATTTCTAAAATAGTCTGCTCTTTCTCCTGTGATTATCAATGGCAACCTATCAAATTTTCATATATGCATAAATCTGTTTCTGGATTCTCGGTTTCATTCCATTGGTCTGTTTTCTTTTCCCATCTTAATTACTGTGGCTGTATGAAGTTTTGAGGTTTTAAAGAGAGGAACAAGTCTCCCAAACTTGTTTTTCAGGAACATCTTGGCTATCCTTGGCTGTTTGCTGTATAACAATGTTTTAGATTGGTGGGATATTGGAGGGGGGGGGATGAGGGAGTGATGAGGGAAAAGAAGAGGAGAGAGAAAGGTTTACAAATATATATTTGCTCACGTATAAATATTCTGAAAGTCAACTCTGCTGTTGTAGTCCAGTATTTTTTGGGCCATAAAAGTTGCCTGCTTAACTTTATTGGCATGAGTGAAAGTACTTGCCAATAAAGTTAAGGCAAGACACTTAGTCACTGAGTCATAAGGCACTGAGGTCAACATAATTTTTGTTTCTTTTATTTTTAAAACTAACCTCTCAGGGATCTTATTTATACAGAGATGAACAGTATAACATTGTGATAAAAAAAAAAAGCATGAGCTTTACTTTGAGGAATATTTCTGTTTAAATTTCTGTTCTGCTACTTAGTATTTGTGTGACCTTAGGCATATTACTTAATATTTCTGAAATGAATTGCTTGCTTTTTGGTCTGTAAATGGCAGTAATAATATTTACCTACTGTGTTAGTTTTTTATCTGCTGTAACAAATTACCACAAGCTTAGTGGTTTAAAACAATATAAACTTATTATCTTATAGTTATATAGGTTAAAAGTCTGACAGGGTCCTTCCTGGACTAAAATCAGGTTATTGGCAGGGCTGCATGCTTTTTTGGACTCTCTAGAGGAGAATCTGTTTCCTTGTTCATTCAGATTGTTGGCAGAAATCAATTTTCTGTGATTGTAGGCCTAAGGTCTCCATTTCCTTGTTGGCTGTCCACTGGGATCTTCCCAGTTTGCAGAGGCCAACTTCATTCCTTGGCTCATGGCCCCGTCCTTCATCTTCAAATTCAGCAACGATGGATTGAATCCCTCTCACTCTTTGAATCTCTCTTGCTGCTTTTTCCATCACATCACTCTGTATCTGTCTGTCTGTCTGTCTCTCTCTCTCTAGCCTGGAAAGGTTCTCTACTTTAAGGGCTCATGTGATTAGATTGGGCCCATTCAGATAATTCAGAATAATTTCCCTATTTTAAGGTCTGTAACTTTAATCTCATTTGTACATGGCCCATTTGCCATGCAAAGTAACGTATTTACACGTTCTGAGATACAAATGTGAACATCTTTTTGGGAATGGAAAGGTAGCGTTATTGTTCTGTGTATCTGCCATGCCTACCATGTGACTGTTGTGAGGAATGCATGAGCTAATGCATGTAAAGAGCTCAATATAGTTCTGATATGTAGTAAACACTCAATTGGAGTGTTATTAACATTTGAATTACTTATTAGCCGCGAAATGTGAGTTTTCTCCTTTACTGTTTTTGGAATTTTTATGTGAACTTATCTTACCTTCTACTCATATAATTCCTCTTTAAAATTTTTTGAAGTCATGAAATATTTTAAGCATACAGACTTATATAATTTTCAAGAATATTGATGCCCTATACAGTTGTAATGAGTTGAATTGTGCTTGCCCCCAAATATATGTTCATATCCTAACCCCTAGTACCCGTGAATATGACCTTTTTAGCAATAGAGTCTTTGCATATATTAATAAAGTTAAGGTGAGGTCATATTAGATTAAAGTGGGCTTAAGTTCAATGATTGGTATCTTTATAAGAGAAAGAAAAGGCAGATTCTGTCACAGAGGCACAGTGGAGAAACACAAGGGAAAAGGCCATGTAATGATGGCAGCAGAGAGTGAAGTGATGCAGCTATAAGTCAAGGAATGCCAAGGGTTGCTGGCAGCCGCCAGAAGCTAGAAAGAGACAAGGGAAAGATTCTTCCCTAGAGCCTTTAGAAGGAGCATGGCCCTGTCAACACCTTCATTTTGGACATCTAGGACTGTGATAGAACAAATTTCCATTGTTCCAAGCCACTTGATTTGCGGCATTTTTATTACAGCAGCCTAGGAAACTAATACAAAATCTTGCCATGTATTTTTTTCCACTTGGTTTTTCTTTGAAGAAGCATATTAAAGATGGTCTTGTTAGTTTCTAGTGTATAAGACATCTACATTCAATTATATGCCAAAAATATGGTCAATATCCTAAGAAAGACTTGTTTTGTGTGGCCCCTAATAGTAAAATTAGGATCTATGAGTAAAAGTTGTAAGGAAACTGATTTTTTACCTCAATATATAAAATGAGGCTTTCTAACAATCACAATGGTCCGTGGCAGTGAGACCTGTTTCGATACTCATACGCCAGACATTTTTTTTTTTTTGAGGCAGTGTAACTAGTTTCTCATGAATGTTTCAGATAAAAGCTCATTTTAAAGAAAATTAATTATTCTCATGATAAATGGGAAAAATAATGTTTCATGTTGGTCACAAAAAATAAAAGTCTAAAATGGTGCTGGCTTATTTAGATGTATACAAGAAAAATACAGAAAGCTCTTATCAACATTTTCTGCATGAAATTCAAATGGAAATGAAATTTAATTAGTTAAATGATACATATATATTATATAGATAGCTAGTCTATATTATAAGGCTACATCTAAATCAATTGGTAGAATTTTTTCTTAAAAAAAAGCAATGAATCATCCAGTGTTTATTGAGTGCTCCCTCTGTAATATAAGGGAGGTAGATGATACCGTCACTACTCTAGTTGATGTTATACTTTTGTTGGGTTGTGTGGTAGTAGGGTTACATAGAGTGCTTTTCCAGGATCCATTTTCTAACCCTGTTTCTAACTATATTTAGACTTTCCTTCTGATATTCCCCCCTCTCCTTAACAGGTTACTTGCTTCAGACCACCCAATCAGGGTGAATTTCAGTACTCTTATTTGGAATGCTGGTGAGAAGTTCTGTGTGTCTCTTTGGATATTGTAATAATGTAGTCTTGATTGTGGCTGGCAGTTATATGATTGTCAAGAGATGTACCAGTCTTAGGACGAAGTTGACACTGGGATAGTGGAGTAGAAGGATATAAGGATATTGAGTCCTGGAAGATATCATTGAGCTGCTACATCAACTAGTACCTGCATGTTTCAGTTAAGTGAGAAAATAAATCTCCTTTTTTTTTTTATTTTTTTGAGATGGAGTCTCCCTCTCACGCCCAGGCTGGAGTGCAGTGGCACAATCTTGGCTCACTGCCAGCTCTGCCTCCTGGGTTCATGCCATTCTCCTGCCTCAGCCTCCCAAGTAGCTGGGACTACAGGCGCCCACCACCACGCCCGGCTAATTTTTTGTATTTTTAGTAAAGACGGGGTTTCATCATGTTAGCCAGGATGGTCTCGATCTCCTGACCTCGTGATCCGCCCGCCTTGGCCTCCCAAAGTGCTGGGATTACAGGCGTGAGCCGCTGCGCCCGGCCATAAATCTCCTTTTCATTTAAGTCAGTTTGCACTGGATTTTCTGTTTTTTGTAGCATAAAGTCTTATCTGATACAAACATATATTCATAAAGCAACTGAATAATAATAAATGATAATCTATAATCAAGAGCTAGATATGCTAAAAATAAATACTGTAGATTTTTGGTTTTTAAAGTGTGGTTCCTAGGCCAGCAGCATCAACATTGCCTGAGAACTTGTTAGAAATGCAAATTTTATGGCCCCGCCCCAGATTTACTGAATTAGAAACTCTGGCAGAGGGGCCCAGTAATTTTTGTTTTAACAGGCTCTCTAGGGCATTCTGATCATGCTGAAGTTTGGAAACTACTGCTCTAGAAGTTCAGGAAATGAGGGATTATTGTTTATCGAAGAGTAGTGAAAGACTTCCTGTAGAAGGTGAGATGAACTAAATACTAGAGTAAGATGGACTTTTGAAAAGGAGACTCATGAAACAGAATTAATAAGGCACAGAATGAAGGTGGTATTTATGGGGCATTTAATGACTAATTGTGACATTAATAAAATAGTGAAGGATTAAAATTGCTTGAGTAGTGGGGTAGGAGAGAATTGGAGGCTGAGATTCAGTTTTTTGTTTTTGTTTTTGTTTTTTTTTTTTTTTTGTCCTGGTATTCTCATTTTACCTGAATTCACTGAAAACCTGAACAGTAGAATGCATTACTGATATTCTTCATTGTAGGCAATATATGGTGGATCAACCTGTTTAGACTATAGCCATAGAATATTAAGATCATCAAGTCATAGAAAGAGAAAGGACTAATCCTACTTGTATTGGCATTAGGTAGGCACAGAGGCCTCCTTCCTGGACTTCAAAAATTTGTTTGAAGGGAGTTACAGTAGTTCCCCCTTAACTGTGGGGCATATGATCCAAGATTCCCAGTCAATGCCTGAAAGTATGGATGTACTGAATCCTATATATACTATATATGTTCTACATATTCTATATAGTTGTACACATTTACCTGTGATAAGGTTTAATTTATAAATTAGGTACAAGAAGAGATTAACAACAATAACGAATAAATAAAATATAACAATTATAAAAATATTCTGTAATAAAGGTTATGTGACTGTGGTCTCTCTCTCTCTCTCAGAATATCTTATTGTTCTGTGCTAACCTATTTTCAGATTGAGATTGCCCAAGAGAGACCACAGAAAGCAAAACTGTGGATAAGGGAGATGAATATACTTTTATCTTGTGAAAATTTAACACTAGCAGGGTGGCACCAGCAGTGAGACTTTAACCAGCCTTGGATTTGTGAGATATTATATACAGTTCCTTGTCTTCCTCCTTCCATTCCATATTTTGTGGGAGAAATTCCTGCCTTAAATACCGATGTCATGTCTAAGGTTGTGCATCACCCACCTACACTGCCTGCTCAGTTTGATAATGTGTACTTGGATGGAAATGTTTACATTCCTTTTCCCTAATGTACTATAAGCCATGCATAATGATGCAGCCCTGTGGAACTGTGGAATGGGAACTGACTTTGGCTCAGAGAGACTGCTGGAAAATGACAGAGAAGCACTTTAAAGCTAAAATGCCAATGGCTGCAAAAAAAATAAACACTTAGATAGACTTTAAAATTGCCTTTCCAAAATTGTCTGGATCTAAGTTTGTGGTGGTGGTTGGTGTGGGTGTGTAAGTGATAGCAGGGCTGGAGGAGAGAGGAAAGGTTTTAACCTGATGATGCAAATTACTTCTCCTTGTTGACAACTATCTTTTTGTTAAGGAGTGCTAGAACAGTGAATAAGCATTTCTAAAGCATTGGCACTGTTCAGTGTGTTTAGACATTATTTAATTAGTCAAAAATGGGGCTTTATTTTAGAGAGTATTTAATTGTCTTGATATTGAATGATCTTGGTATGGCAAAGACATTTGTCTCTGTATATATGAGTATGTGTATGTGCAAAATGCATATAATGGAAGTAGCTTTGGAGTTGGGCCAAAAAATCCTCAGTACCAAGCTAAGGTTACTTTAAATCTGCTTGCTTTGCAGGTAATATTGAAGGATGCGTGAGACAAGCAATAAATTTCCTCCCTCTGCCACTTTGGGAAGACATATCAGCCAACGAATCACCACTTGTTTGTTCGGTTAGACTCACCTATCATTTGACTTGCTTTGAAGGTCTAAAGTTTAATTTTTTCCTCTCCTTAGGGATTGGGTAAGGAGGTGATTGAAAAAAAGAAAATGTTTAAATCATAGAACACTAATGAGTCATAGGGCTGGAGAAGTCATTTTTGACTTTACAGTTTGCTCGAAGGAGCAACTTGGACTTGTGCTAGCTTGTTCTCTGGTGGAACAATTTCTGCAGGCAGAATTATTTCCATGGGCATAGGCTGGTGGAGACTTGGATTTCTAGTGCTTTCTTGGAAAAGATGGTATGTTTTGATAGACTTAACACAGGCCTGATAATTCCTATTATCCTAGAGTCTCTGACCAATTTTTACTAGCACTGGACTGTGAAGCTTTGGCTGTTTGAGGGCTGAATTTGTGCATTGCTTCCCTTGCTTGCTCTGGAGGTTTTTAGCTCTGGTATGTTTCTAATATATTCTTTTAAATGTTCTATTTATGAGCTCATTTTCATTCATTAAATGCATCTCTGACCATTAATAGGAGTTATCTAAAGTTAAAGGAAGATGTGTAGTCTGACACACCCCGTGGTGTCTTTTGCAAAGTGTTTAAAGTGAGATAAAGTCCTGCTGTAGCCAACATACCCATAAAGCAGCTGACAGATATGTATTGCACATCTACTAAGTACAGTTAACCCTTGAACAACACAAGTTTGAACAGCACAGGTCCACTTATATGCAATTCTTTTTCAGTTAGTCACTCTGTGTACCTGCCTCTCTTGCCTCCCTTCCACCTCCTCTACCTTTTCAGCCTCTGCAGCCTCCAAGACAGCAAGGCCAGCTCCTCCTCTTTCTCCTCCTCCTCAGACTCCTCCATGTGAAGACAAGGATGAAGACCTTTATGATGATCTGCTTCTACTTAATGAATAGTATATGCATTTTCTTTTCCTTATGATTTTCTTATCTCTATCTTACTTTATTATAAGAACATAAAAGATAATACATATAACTTACAAAATATATGTTAATTGACTATGTTGTCAGTGAGGCTTCTGGTCAACAGTAGGCTATTAGTAATTAAATTTGTGGGGAGTCAAAAGTTATATGTGGATTTTTGACTCTATAGGGGGTTGGCATCTCTATTTCCCACATTGTTCAATGGTCAACTAACTGTATTTAATACTGTGGGGTATGAGTGAAGATATAAAAATGTTAAACATCTAGATTATGTCTGCATAAAACTGGTTTACTGACTTTGTTATTGTGTTTCTTTTGCAAGATTTACTGGTTATTTGTTTCAGTTTCTGTATTGGTGAGTACAGAGTGCCCTGAACTAATAACTTTAGACTGCAATCCTGCCTGTATACTTTCTTATATGCATCTTTGGGTAAACCACCTACGTTTCTGTTAACTAATTCATAAAATTAGGGATAACACTTGATTTTCCTCACTCATAGGGTTATTGGTAAGTGTAGCTAATAGTCCCAGTTTGAAACTAAGCTGATATTACTCTACTACTTGGATATGTCTGGGCACATATGGAAGGACTATGAGGCAGATTTGTCAGGAGTCCATTGTTATAAAGGACCGCAGAGCCTTCTGGACGATAACTCCTAACTAAGCAAAAGGTTTCAGGCACATGAGCTTATCACAGGACGAGAGCTAGGAATCTATGGTAAAATAAATGGTAAAGCCTTGATAAGGATCCTTAGAACTCAAAGCAAAAAGACAGTTGGAGCACTTTGGTCTAAAGAGCAGGCCAGAACAGCCTATTTTGGAATTTTAGGGAAAAATAAGAGACAAAAATCACCTTGTGAGGGATAAGTAGAGAGCTATGGCAAGAGAGGAAATGATAGACACTGGAGGACTGAGTTCCAGGGTCCTTCTAACAATCCTCTGCACTGTGCTCTTTCTAGAAGCATGCATGTGACCAAAGTACTCTCTGGCTTGATCCACAGGATGAAACCTTAGGGCCTGGAATGAGATAGCTTTGTCGTTTGTCCTTGAATTAGAATAACTTATGAGAAGGTGGTGGTGAGGTCTGTTGATTTTACTTTAGTCTCTTTAGTATAGTGGGCCTGGTAACTTGAGCTAACCAGCTAGGGCTCTTGTGTGCAGCATATGAAACATGAATAGGAGCTTCTCTGTGAGAAAGAAGTTGGCTTTTGCTCTTAGAATAGCAGAGGTACCTGAGAACAGGCTTTTGCTTCAGAGTGTGAGAAGGCAGGTAGCTAGGAGCCTGATCATAGAGGATCTTATGGAAAGGTTGACCAGTCAGCCAGAGGAAAGTCCAACATGCACCTGTAGGTCTGGCATAATTATTAAGAGCACCCTCTTTTTACTCCCAAAAGTCTCCTGGTTTGTATCATAAATTATATTGCAAGGAGATTAGATGAGATTGCTTTGTCCTTTTGAATTCTGGATGCTGCTCTACTTGCTGGTCCTTCAACTGGCACTTGCTTTACCTTGTCTAGGGCATCCGATATCCTTCACTCCCTTTCTGTTAAACTTCTCTTTTTCCATGTGCTTCTTTGCCTTTTTCCCTTTTCTCATTCATACTCTTGGGAAGTTCTTTATGTCTGTGACCCTTTTTTGGCCATGGGGATTGTCTAACCTGAGACTGGCTTTGTTTCAAGCTGCAATGACTCTGATGTTTGGTTCATTTTTATGTCCTTTTGCCATTTTTGAATTTGATGGCCAATTGCCCAAACAAGAGGAATCACCTATCTATTCTATTAGGGTCAGCCTTTCACATCAGTTATGTAATGTCTTTAGAACTAAGGTTTCTTAGCCTATTTGAGTTGCTATAACAAAATACCATAAGCTGGGTAGCTTATAAACAACAATAATGTATTTATCATATTTCTGAACGCTAGGAAGTACAAGATCAAGGTGCCAGCAGATTCAGTGTCTGGTGAGAGCCCACTCTCTGGTTCACAGCCTTCTAGCTGTGTCCTCACATGGCAGAAGAAGCAAAGCAGCTCTCTGGAACCTCTTTTATAAAGGCACTAATCCTATTATTCATTCATAATCCTTCCATATGTGCCCAGACATATCCAAGTAGTAGACTAATACCAGCCCCACCTCCTAATACCATCACACTGGTGATTAGGTTTCAACATACGAATTGTAGGTGGACACAAACACTCAGACTATAGCATAAGGCTTCATGAAATTTAGTGTGTACCACTGTCCCTGAAGGAAATATGAGAAAATAAAAGTTTTTGCAGATCACCCAGGAAGCTCAATCATCCTACCAGAACTTCTGCTGATAGAGCCCAGTTAGCTCATGTTGGGCTTTGACCCACTTAATACTTTTTCAACTTAGGACAGTAAAACCAGTAGCTTTAAGAAATCTATAGATGTTCTATTCATCTTCATATCATTAAATTTTTATGTTGCTAGGGTATGAAGACAGTTAAACACAAGAGAATTTTATAGGTTTATCAGGGCACTGATGTCATCTGGGGATAGCGTACTTCACTTATACATCATATGTGAAAAACAGAATGAGACACAAATCACAGAGAAATGCAGTTAACATTTTATGAGTTCATAAATCTGAAGCCGTGACCAACACTGGGACCTCTGTTGGAAACTTCCAGCTTTATAATTCAGTAGCTTCAAGGATTGATTTTACCATACAGAGTTTGGGTCAGGAGCTAAAATACATCCATGTGCAAATCCAGACCATGGAGAATAACTAAACACATTTTTGTATGGAGATTTGTGAATGTGCTGGGGTGAAACAAGCTCATAAGGGACCTTTGAATTGTCACTTGTTACTTGCATACATAATGTGCACTATTCAGTGCAGTAAACTTTCCATTCAGAACAATCCTCAGGAAGTCAAATTGTCTCTCTTTGCAGATGACATGATTGTATATTTAGAAAACCCCATTTTGTCTCAGCCCAAAACTCCTTAAGCTGATAAACAACTTCAGCAAAGTCTCAGGATACAAAATCAATGTGCAACAATCACAAGCATTCCTATATACCAATAGTAGACAAGCAGAGAGTCAAATCATGAGTGAACTCCCATTCACAATTGCTACAAAGAGAATAAAATAGCTAGGAGTACAATGTACAAGGGACGTGAAAGACCTCTTCAAGGATAAGTATAAACCACTTCTCAAGGAAATAAGAGAGGGCACAAACAAATGGAAAAACATTCCATGCTCATGGATAGGAAGAATCAATATCGTGAAAATGGCCATACTGCTCAAAGTAATTTATAGATTCAATGCTATGCCCATCAAGTTATCACTGACTTTATTTGCAAAATTAGAAAAAAACTTTAAATTTCATATGGTACCAAAAAAAAGCTTATATAGTCAAGACAATCCTAAGTGAAAAGAGCAAAGCTGGGGAACACCACGCTACCTGACTTCAAACTGTACTACAGTACACTACAAGGCTACGGTAACCAAAACAGCATGGTACTGATACCAAAACAGATATATAGACCAATGGAACAGAACAGAGGCCTCAGAAATAATGCCATACATCTACAACCGTCTGATCTTCGACAAACCTGACAAAAACAAGCAACAGGGAAAGGATTCCCTATTTAACAAATGGTGCTGGGAAAACTGGCTAGCCATATCCAGAAAACAGAAACTGGACCCCTTCCTTACACCTTATACGAAAATTAACTCAAGGTAGGTTAAAGACTTAAACATAAAACCTAAAACCATGAAAACCCTAGAAGAAAACCTAGGCAGTACCATTCAGGACATAGGCATGGGCAAAGACTTCATGACTAAAACACCAAAAGCAATTGCAACAAAAGCCAAGATTAACAAATGGGATCTAATTAAACTAAAGAACTTCTGCACAGCAAAAGAAACTATCATCAGAGTGAACAGGCAGCCTACAGAATGGAAGAAATTTTTTTTGCAACCTATCTCTGACAAATGTCTAATATCCAGAATCTACAAGGAAGTTAAACAAATTTACAAGAAAAAAAAACAACCCCATCAAAAAGTGGGTGAAGGATATGGGCAGACATTTCTCAAAAGAAGACGTTTATTTGACCAAGAAACATGAAAAAAAAAAAAAAAGTCATCGGTGGTCATTAGAGAAATACAAATCAAAACCACAGTGAGATGCTATCTAATGCCAGTTAGAATGGCGATCATTAAAAAGTCAGGAAACAACAGATGCTGGCAAGTCTATGGAGAAATAGGAATGCTTCTACACTGTTGGTGGGAGTGTAAATTAGTTCAACCATTGTGGAAGACAGTGTGGCGATTCCTCAAGGATCTAGAACCATAAATACCATTTGACCCAGCAATCCCATTACTGGGTATATACCCAGAGGATTATAAATCATTCTAGTATGAAGACACATGCACATGTATGTTTATTGGACCACTGTTTACAATACCAAGACTTGGAACCAACCCAAACTGGATAAAGAAAATGTGGCATATATACACCATGGAATACTATGGAACCATAAAAAAGAATGGGTTCATGTCCTTTGCAGGGTTATGGATGAAACTGGAAACCATCATTCTGAGCGAACTACAGGAACAGAAAACCAAACACCGCATGTTCCCACTCAAGTGAGAGTTGAACAGTGTTAACACATGGACACAGGGAGGGGAACATCACACACTGGGGCCTGTCGGGGAGTGGGGGACAAAGTGAGGGAGAGCATAAGGACAAGCACCTAATGCATGTGGGTCTTAAAACCTAGATGACGGGTTGATACATGCAGCAAACCACCATGGCACATGTATACCTATGTAACAAACCTGCACATGTATCCCAGAACATTTTTTAAAAAAGATCAAAGTATTTTTAAAAAAGAATGCTTTCTCCAATTGAATGTGTGCTGGACCCCAGCAGGGGAGAAACTGCTCTGTCAGCAACAGTGGATGGAGTAGGGTAACAGATGACAGACTCTGCATCCATCCCTGGCTACTGGTGCTACTCCCTTCAGAAATTGGTGCTGTGCCTGTGTATTCTTTATCCCAAGGGCTTCTGGGGCAGGCTGCACTCTCACCTCCGTTAGAGGTGGCCCACACTGAGGGTTAGATCTCTAGGAGTCCTATATAGCTCCCTGGTGACCCACCAGTCTTCTGTGTTTGCCAAAATCAGAGTGGGTTGTGGGGTATGTTTGCAGGGAAACTGGTGGTGTGACTCAAGGCAGAGATTCCTTGGGCAGGGCAGTGGCGCACCACAGCTACAACTGGTATGGCACCTACTGTCTCAGTTTGTGTCTGAGCAGTATGCAATCATGCTTACATGAGATGACCTTTCAGTTCTCTGTCCCTAGGAAGCTCCCAAATCACCACCAACAGTATTGCCCAGGGCCATAAGGGCAGAGGGGCTTTCTAATGGTTTGGCAGTCAGCAGATTGTTACAGGGGAGGGGGAAGCAGAGAAGCACTCCTACCTACCCTTTCTGCAGGGATCTGAGTTCCTTGGGGGTCAATCTCTGTCAGACTCTTGCTGCTTTCTGTTTCTGCACTCCAGCTTCTTCCTCTGGGAGTTTTTGACAGGCTCTGGCTCTCTTCCCACAGTTTTCTATTTGGAACATGCATTCACCAGTAACTCTGATCTTTCTGAGGAGAATTGGCATCCAATGTCCCTAGTCATTCATTTTGGGGAAAAAGACAAGACCTTTTGAATTATATCTATTTGAGGATCTCTGAGCTTCCTGTATCTGCATGTCTAAATCTCCTTTTAGACTTGGGATGTTTTCAGCTATTATTTTATTAAATAGGTTTTCTATCCCTTTTATTTTCTTTCTATTTTCTGGGACACTAAAAATCCAAAATATTTGGTTGCTGTATGGTGTCCCATATTTCACATGGGCTTTGCTCATTCTTTTTATTATTTTTTTCTTTATTTTTATCTCACTGGTTTATTTCAAAAATGCAGTCTTCAAGTTCTGAAATTCTTTCTTTTGCTTAATTTAGCCTATTTATGCTTTCAAATGTATTTTGTATTTCATTCAATAAATTTTTCACTTCTAGACTTTATTTGCTTCTTTTTTAAAGTGTTATCTGTCTGTTTGGTAAATTTCTCATTTACATCCTAAGTTGTTTTTCTGATTTTTTTGTATAGTTCTTCAGAGTTCTCATGTGTCTTACTGAGCTTCTTAAAAGTCTGTTTTTTCCATTATTTATTCAGCATTTTGTTAATTTCTTTCTGATTGGATCTGTTGCTGGTGAATTATTATACTCCTTTGGAAGTGTCATTTTTCCTTGCTTTTCCATGTTTCTTGTGCTCATTCACCAATGTCTGTGCATCTGGTGTAACAGTTGCTTCTTCCAATTTTTTGAATTTGCTTTGGTAGGAAAGAACTTTTTCCTGAAGATATATTATGATATTGGTTGGGTGCTTTGATTTTGTGTATGTGCAGTATTGCAGTCTCCATATGGTTTTTTTTTTTTTTTTTGGCCATAAGCAGTGTCAGTGGTGCCTGTGATTTTCTCAGTGGCATAGGGTGCAGCTGTTAGTGCAGGCTGTGACATTTTCCTGGTCACAGGTATACCAGGTTGGCCAGTGCTCAGGCTTTATTGGTGAAAACATCAGGCTGAGCATGCCTGTCACTGGGCCTCTGGGTGGCATAAGCTGGCATTGGCATTAGTTGGTCCATGTGGGCTGATTCCTGGGGCTTCAGGTAGCTTGCTCAGGTGTTGGCAGTGGCAGAAGTGGGCTGAATGGGTGGCCATATCCTCAGTCCTCTTGGCAGTGGGTGTGACATGGTGATGGCAGTAACAGTGGCAGGACAGTCCTCTGCCTTGCAATTGGCCCTCACTAGTGTTGGCAGTGACTGCAGTGGGTTGGGTGGGCTAGTACACAGGCCTGCATGTGGCATGTGTGAGTGGATGCCTGCTGTGGTATTAGCATCAGGTTGGGTGGACTCATTTCTAGGACCTTGGAAAGAGTGCTCTGGTGTTAATGGTGGTTTATGGGGTAGGACGATTCCCAGACCACCTGATGGCATGTTCAGCACTAGTGGGTGGAATCAGGCTGAGTAGGCCTGTCCTCAGGTCCCTTTTTTTGTTGGCAATTTTTTGATTACCATCTCAATCTTGCTGCTTGTTACTGATCTGTTCAGAGATTCTATATCTTGCTAGTTTAATGTAGGAGGGTTGTGTATTTCCAGGAATGCATCCATCTTTTCAAGGTTTTCTAGTTTATACTCATAAAGGTGTTTTCATAGTAGCCTTAAATGATCTTTGCTATTTCTGTAGTATCAGTTGTAATCTCCTGTTTTATTTCTAATTGAGCTTATTTGGATCTTCTCTCTTTTTTTCTTGGTTAATCTCACTAATGATCTGTCAATTTTATTTATCTTTACAAAGAACAAGCTTTTTGTTTCACTTATCTTTTGTATTTTTTGTTTGTTTCAATTTCATTTAGTTCTTCTCTGATTTTTATTATATCTTTTATTCTGCTAAGTTTGGGTTTGGATTGCTCTTCTTTCTCCAGTTCCATGAGGTGTGACCTTGGATTGTCTATTTGTGCTTTTTCAGACTTTTTGATGTAGGTATTTAATGCTATGAACTTTCATCTTAGCACAGTTTTTGCTGTATCCCAGAGGTTTTGATAGGTTGTGTCACAATTATTGTATCACACAGTTCAAAGAATTGCAAAAATATAGAACCAGCCCAAATGCCCATCAATCAATGAGTGGATAAAGAAATTGTGATATATATATATATATATCTCCCATAGAATATTACTTAGCCATACCAAGGAATGAAATAGTGGCATTCACAGCAACCTGGATGGAATTGGAAACTATTATTCTAAGTGACGTAACTCGGAAATGGAAAGTCAAACGCTGTATGTTCTCGCTCGTAATTGGGATCTAAGCTATGAAGATGCAAAGGCATAAGAATGATACGCTGGACTTTGGGGACATGGGGGAACTGGTGGGTGGTGGCAAGGAATAAAAAACTACATATTGGGAACAGAATATACTGCTCAGGTAATGGGTGCACCAAAATCTCAGAAATCATGACTAAGTAACTTATTCATGTAACCAAACACCACCCGTTTTCCCAAAACCTATTGAAATTAAAACAAAAACAAAAACAAAAACAAAAACCACATGCACACGAATGTTCATTGCAGCACTATTCAGAATGGCAAAGACATGGAGTCAACCTAAATGCTCATCAATGACAAATTGTCCAAAGAAAATGTGATACATATACACCATGAAATAGTATGCAGCCATAAAAAAGACTGAGACTGTATTATTTGCAGGAACATGGATGGAGCTGTAGGCCACTATTCTTAGCATATTTATGCAGGAACAGAAAACCAAATACTGCATGTTCTCACTTGTAAGTGGGCACTAAATGATGAGAACTCATGGACACAAAGAAGGGAGCAAAAGACACTGGGACCTACCAGAGCGGGGAGGGTGGAAGGAAGAAGATCAGAAAACATAACAATTGGACTAGGCTTAGTACCTGGGTGTCTAAAAAATCTGTACAACAAATTTCCGTGTCATGAGTTTACCTATATAACAAACTTACACATGTACCCCTGAACATAAATAAAAGTTTTTAAAAATTTAATTGATTATATGTTTAATATTTATTTTTGGGCTATTCTATTTCATTTGTTTATGTCTGTCCTTACACTGGTACCAAGCTATTTTGATTACTTCAGGTTTGTTGTAAGTTTTGAAATCAGGAAATTTGGATCATCCAACATTGTTCTTTTTCAAAATTATTTCGAGTACTCTGAGCCCCTTGAAATTCCATATATATTTTAGAATATACTTTTTTATTAAACCAAAAACATCATTGGGATCCCTATCAGGATTGCTTTAAATCTATAGATCACTTTTGTGAAGTATTATACATTTTAATAATTGTAAGTCTTCTAATTCATGAACATGGAATGTCTCCTCATTACTTATGCCTCCTTCAATTTCATTCAGCAATGTTTTGTAGTTTTCAATGTACAAGTCTTTTGCCTCACTGGTTAAATTTATTCCTAAGTACTTTACTCTTCTTGATAGTATGGTAAATTGAATTGTTTTATTAGCTCACTTTTTAGATATTTAATTCATAGCATATAGGAATGTAGCTGATATTTTTGTGTTTATTTTGTGTTCAGCAACTTTGTTAAATTTGTTTATTACCTCTCTCTCTCTCTCTCTCTCTCTTTCTTTCTCTCTCTCTCTCTCTCTCTGTATAATATTTGGAGTTTGCTACATATAAGGTCATGCCATATGTGAACAGAGGTAATTTTACTTTTTTTCTGTTGTTTTTTAATTTCTTGCATAATTCCTCTGACTAGAACTTCTAATACTATGTTGAATAAAAATGGTAAAAGTAGACATCTTTGCCTTGTTCTTCATAATAAGAGATCCTGTGATTTTTAACATGCATTATGTTGTATGTTTTGGTAGCTTTGTTGTTTTTCTTGCAAATAATTTGATAGTTTAACTCAAAGCTTCTAAGATGCTTTCATGTTGTTAGGTGAATCATTCCATGACTGCTGAATAAGGAATTTTGCAAGTGAATCTCAGAAATCTGTGTTTTAATAAGTGCTTCAGGTGATTCTGTTGCATGCTCAAGTTTGAGAACCATTGTCCAAGGGGGAAAAGCTGTCATTGGCAATTGCTCTTTTTTATCTGAGAGGGGGCAGGATCCCCCTGGTCCAGTTGTTGTGGATGCAATTTATTAAATGAAATAAGGCCATGAGTACTCTAGGGTCCAATCTCTGCGTTTTGTTTTGTTCACTCCTGTTTAAAATTTCACTCAGGGCTGTCTTTGGAAGAAGTGCACTTACCTTTGCCTCCTGGGTGGAGGTTTCATTTTCTTTGATTATTCCCCAAGCCAATACCATTTGCTTTTTACTTTCCAGAAGTTCTGTAAAGATTGTTGATGGTACCTTTTCTTAGTTTTTATTTTTTTTGGTCTTGATATAGTTTTATTCTTCTAAAAAATCTTTTCATTTGTCACAGTCAGACTTTGATGGAGGGGAGGGGAGATATTGTTTACATCTGTTAAAAATGGCTTTTAAGTTAAATTCTAACTAAGGGTCTATTAGGAAATAAAATTGCCTTCTGACTCCTTTTGATTTATTTTGCAGAATTGCATATATCCAAAGCTCTGGGTAATTATTAAACATTAGAAGTATAGAACAAATAATGGGAGCATTGGGTTGACCTTTGCAAATTATCTAGTTTTATTTACCTATTTTACACAGGAGAAGACTGAGAGAAGGGAGCAGTAGCTTGCTGTAGTTCAAACAGCAACTTATTTCAAAGCTGGTGCTAAAACCTAGAGTGAACTGGTAATTCTTCATTTCTGAAGGAAATGCAGAAGAAACAGAAGCAGAAAGACAACATTTTGGCCTGGGCATATTTAACTTAAAGATGACTCCATTTTTGAACTTTATTTCTTGGAAAAGAGTGTCTTCTAAATTTAAACTGATCCAACTTTCACAAAATTGGGCAGTTAGAAGTCACAGAGGGAATTAGCAGCTGTTGTTATAAGAAAAAGCAAAGGGATTGTTGCCAGACTTCATAAATCTTGGCATATTTGAGAAAAATGTCCCAATATGTTACACATGCTCATTCATGTGTGTAAACCTTTGGTTATAGTGCTTTGTCAATATAAATATATTATACATTATAAATTGGTCTGGATGCTGGATTTCAGGTTTATTATCCCTTAGAACCCCAGTTCCTTCTGCTCTTCTTCTCAGGCTTTCTTCGCTTTATTTCTCCTACTCTTTTGTTCTTTTTTTAGTGTACAAGCAGTGAAGGGTGCGGATCATGGTTAGAGCTTTCAAGAAGTTTATTCTAGCTCTTTTCCTGAAACCTGACCTCCCTTCTAGCTTGGTAACAACTACCTTTTGGTCTCCACCTTGGGCAGAGATTTTTTTTTTTCTTTGAGACGTAGTCTTGCTCTGTCACCTAGGCTGGAGTGCAATGGCAAGATCTTGGCTCACTGCAACCTCTGCCTCCTGGGTTCAAGCGATTCTCCTGCCTCAGCCTCCTGAGTAGCTGGGATTACAGGTGCACACCACCGTGCCTGGCTAATTTTTGTATTTTTAGTAGAGACGGGGTTTCACCATGTGGTCAGGCTGGTCTTGAACTTCTGACCTCGTGATCCACCTGCCTCGGCCTCCCAAAGTGCTGGGATTACAGGCGTGAGCCACCATGCCTGGCCAACCAGAATTTTAAGAGCAAACCATATCAACTATTCTTCAGTGGAATAGAAAAGTAAATGGTATTTTTTTTTTTTTTTTTTTTTTTTTAAAAAAGGGAAACCAGGAAAAAGCAGTTTGAAGCCCAAAGTGAGAAAGTAACACAGCAATTCTCAAAGCTGGATAGGTAGGGACTCTTTCATATAGAAATAATCAGTAAACAGGCTGGGCACAGTGGCTCATGCCTGTAATCCCAGCACTTTGGGAGGCCGAGGTGGGTGGATCACGAGGTTAGGAGTTCAAGATCAACCTGGTTAAGATGGTGAAACCCCATCTCTACTAAAAAAAAAAAATAATAAAATAAATAAATAAATAAATAAATAAAATTAGCCAGGTGTGGTGGTGGGCACCTGTAATCCCAGCTACTTGGGAGGCTGAGGCAGAGAATTGCTTAAACCCGGGAGGTGGAACTCTGTCTCAAAAAAAAAAAAAAAAAAAAAGAATGAAATAATCAGTAAACAGAAGTATATGTTCCAAAAAAGTAGTGTACAAGTATAAAGACATCATAAAACTGGTTTATTCACTCAGGTTTTAGCACAATCAACTTCTCTGAGAAACTGGGAGATTTCAATGAGAGATTTCAGTAAGGACCATGTTTGCTCTGTAAATGGACTCATCTCAGAGTTGCTTGCTCTAAGTCACAGTCATACCCCTTAAAGAGTGAGTCACCAGGCATGCTGAAGCAGCAACAGACCAATGAGAAAAGGGAAGAAATCTGGGATTTAAGGGGCATAGAAAGATCTTGAAATTTTTTTTTTATTGGTCTTTCCTAGCATAAGAAACACCAATTGTTAATCATTCCTTTGGTCTAGGCAGTACTTTTAAAACCTATTTTTAACCAGATAAATGGTTTGATTTGTCAGATGAAATCTTGTATGGAAACCCAATGTAGAAAACAGATGAAAACGCAGCTTCTCTGACTGAAGCATCTCCACAAATCACAATTTGGAAAACATTCCGCTAAAGCATTGAAGACTCCTTTGAAATGCATATTACCTGGGAAGTAGAACATACTAAGAACACTTTTGGGAAAATTAAATAAGTCACATGTTAGAATACTGTATTAGCTTCTGGGAACTGTACTTTAAGCAGGACATAGAAAACCTGAGACTCATCCAGAGTAGGATTTCCAGGTTTCAGTGTTTCATAGAGCAAGTGAAATTTGAAATCAGAGGACTTTAATTCAAGTTTTGCCCCTGCTGTTTAGCACCTATATGACCTTAGACAATTAGTTTCTTTGAGACACAGCTTCCTTATCTGTACAATGGGGGTAATAATATCAATATCTAACAGGATTTTGAGGATTGAAAATAAATAAGAATTAACTTTATCAAATGTATATTGCTATATAATTTTTAATTTACTGATGAGTCTGGAAAATATGTGAGATGAACCAAAAAGTGAAGGAACCAGATATATTTTAAGGAATAAAGATTTCTGGACACATGTGATAATTATCTTTGAAAATGTTAAGGTCTGATATGTGGAAAAATTAAGTTTGTTTTGTTCCTGATGGGAATGTGACCAATGTGTGGATGTGTCATGAGGGTGCATATTGGCTCAACATAAGAAAGGATTTTATAATTTCAAGTAAAAGGGAGCACCACGAGTTATAGAAAACCTTCTTATTGTAATTTTAGAGAGATTGCTGGGAGTCTACCTATTTGGGTTGCAGAATAAAGCATTTCTGCATTGAACAAGATGTAGTGACTTCAAAAGCCTGAGATCGTATTAATCCTCCTTTCCTTCTTCTTTTATTATATATCTTACAATTTTTTGACTGCTCAGTATCTATCCCTTCTTCTTCTGATAACAGCAGAACAGCCCTAGGGGAGAATTTGTGAACTAGTTACAATCAATCATAGCATCACATTGTCATGGCCTCAGTAACTAATTGGTTTAGTGATAGATATATGACCCAAGCCAGGCCAAAATAGCTAGAGTCTCAATTTTTGGACTTTTCTTGATCTACTGGGCATAAAAGTGTGCTGTTTCTGGTAGGTATGCTAATGACAGGGTGTAACTTGCAGCTGCTTGTAGCTGTCTTGGCACTCCAAAGGGAGATCTGCCTGAGAATAGAGACAATGAGAAGATGAACAATGATCAGAACTATAGACTGAGATCAAGCCCTCATGACATAATTTGAACCCATAGCTCTAATCATTCCTAAAATAAAATTTAGACTTTACCTTTTACGTGAACCAATAAAGTTGCATTTTGAGCAGGTCTTTTGTCACTTGCAACTTAAGGAATCTCAGTGGCCACATTATCCCTCACCTCCAACTTTGTGTCTGACACAATCGTCTCTCTGCAAAGCAATAGGAATAAAGAAGACTGTGGTCACATGGGTAGAGACAGTCCTGGGGTTGGAGAGGATGTGAAGGGCAGAGAATTCTTGTCCCCTACATAACAGGAAGATGAAAAGTCCCCAAGACTATTCTCATATATTCTGTCTAATGGAGACAGTACATTTTTTGAGTTGCCCACTTTCTGCTTGCAGAGCTTTTGGCAGAACAGGGAGCCCTGCTCAAATTGTTGATTAGCAAATTAAAGAAAGGCTGCAGTGCAAAACTTGTACTAGTTCTTTGTGTTGCTCATTGTATAAAGAAAGTAATTTTGTTTATGTAAATACCCTAGTGGGTCTTTTTTGTTGTTGCTCATGAAAAGGGTGAGGTTCTCAGGACAAGATCTGGAATGAGAGATTAGACAGAAAAGGGCAAAACCATCCTTTTACATATAACAACTTTGTGCCAGAGGTACTCTGTGCAAGAAAGAAGAGAGTCTGTGTATCCCAATAGTGTTACACTGTGCTCAGAGACCAACTGTAGCCCCAGACCTAAGGCACAGGGATATGAGATGCTAGGAGGAGGAATAATAATAGTTGAGTAGAGTAATGCGAATCTGCGCACAAATCTTCATCCTAGGATAGCCTGGAAATACTGAAGAGTGTTTACTATCCCAGAGGATTTGTATTTAAGGCAAAAGGTGACACCAGAAGGCTGAAAAGCTTTGATACAGACATTTGTGTAGCACTTATTTTTGTCCATCTTGTCCCAAGCCCTTTCATTACTCTGTCCTATCTGTGTAATTCTATCCCAGCTATTAAAACAAAAACAAAAACAAAAACAAATAGCTACTAGTGATGACCCGTTCCCTGAAATTAGTCCAGACTACTTCTTGCTTTTTCACCTTAAAATTACTCTTAACTTTCCTGGTTTTCCACCCCCTTGGTAGCTCAGTGTCTTGTTCCTGATGTTTACTTATTTTGGATAAGCTATTTCATTGTTATCTTAGCTCAATTTTTTGGAAAAGATATGTTCTATTCTCTTCTGATTTCATAACTATATAGGAAGAAATATGTATTTTTTTCTGTCCTGGCCTTGTGATAACACCAGATGAGGCTTGTTCCCCTACCTCAGTATTCCTTTTAAGAAACGAAGACTGGAAAACATTTTTTTTTTTTCTCCAGACAGTTTATTTGTTCCATATGTTCTGAGAAAAGAATAAATATTCCTTTGTGAGACCTTAAGCCTTAGGGTAGGACCTGCGCTTTGATTTCTGTTTTTGTACAGCTGCTACACTGACTATGCTTTTCCCAGACTTGAGAAATACTTTAGATGATAGCAAGGCTATCTATGGTAACTAATGGTGAATACACAGCAGATGTTTAAGATATATAATTGATGTTTATGAATGATTGCAGGTACTCTGGTGGAGGTTATAGATTTATGTTGTTAATTATGTAAAATGTATGTCACAGAATATTGTTTTCTGCTATCATTTACCTTTAATATATACAGTGAAGAAATGAAATATTTTAGACATGAATGTTCAATATCATTCTTTTGTTGTCTAGATCCCTTTAGAACCCTGTTTTGTTCCCTGGGAGGCTGAGCTTTATTGGCTACATCAATGGACTCTCTTTTCTTTTTTCTTCAGGCTTTTGATTGGTTTAGTCAATGGTAGGTACTGACAGGAAGTTGGGAGAAAAGAGAGATTGAGGCATTTATGCTAGAGTCCCTTCCTGATGTGGTTTGGAACTGCCTTTGTTCCTCCACTGAAGGCCTCAGCTCCTCTTTGGTAGCTCTCCTCTAATGTTCTCTGCAGGTTCTGGTTATTCCTCTCTCCCTTGTCCCTTCAGGTAAGGGAGGTGCTAAAGGCTCATGGTCTCCATGTTTCACCTTCGCTTATTGGCTTTCCTTACTTTTCCCTAAAGCATTATACAGAGTCCCTTTTTAATATTAAATTTTCATTTTGAATGTGCCATCTGTTTCATGGGGTGGGACTCTGACTAATTCATTATGAAAAAAGTACCCCATTATTGGAATGTCTTTGAATATTTGGAAAATTATTCCTAAAAGAGGTATTAGTATGTTGTTTCTTCAGGCACATTTGTTAGGTGAATGAAACTTTAACATTGGTATTCAACTATCCATTTACTTTATTTATTTATTTTGGTTTAAATTTATATATATATATGTGTGTGTGTGTATATATATATGTATAAATGTATATATATTTTATTAGGTGGTATAAGTACAGGTTTCTTACATGCATATATTGTGTGAAGTGATGGCTTTTACGGTACCATCACCTGAATAGTGATCATTACGTTTAACTCTGGGCTTTCCTAAACTCACTGTCTGTGGTCTCCTAAGAACTGTGGAGTCTGCTTGGGTGGTATATAGAACTGAGATTCACTGCTGTAGAGCTTAGGTGAGTTAATGGCCAGCCAACTCAGCGGTTTGTTCACCTTAGGTCTAACGAAGCCATGACTAATGTTTTTATCTTTGTGGGGACCAGTTAGGTAATTTGTCTTCAAAAGTCCCACAGATAGTACTTGCAACCTTCGTCATGAATGAATATTCTTGAGGGCCAGTCATGGCAACATGACTGGCTCAGATCAAGCAGTAAAATGCCTCAGTCTACCAATCTTGAGTCAGTAGTGTCCTTTTTGACTAGGAAGAGCAGTGATACTGTTTACAAAAGAACAAAGGAGCAACTCAAATAACATAACCAGACTTTGGGAATTATTCCCAAAGAATATTTCTATTCTCTTTTGGGAAGTACAACTTGATGCCACTTTACCTTTCTGTCTTGGCTATCAAGATACATATTGCTGAATTTAAAACTTGATTACAGTAATAATCTCATCTTTAGTTTCTGGCACAACTACAACTGTCTTTCTCATTAATGATACCTAATTCTGTTTGGTCTTTATTGAACTATTTTGTGGATGTTTATATTTTACTGAAAGTACTTTAAATTCTTTTGGTTATAGGAAGTGTTTATAGTCAACGGGAATGGATAAACAACTATGTGTTTCCTGAGGGATACTTATTTCTACCACTACTTAAAATTTTCAGGGTTCTTAGGGCCTTACCAATTGTGGCTTCTCTTATAGTAAGACTCTTGTAAGTACTTTGGGGAGCTTTTATTGGGTGCCCCCAAGAACATGGAGAAATGAGGGGGGCAAATTGACCTCCGAAATCAACATGTAGGTCAAGTAGATCTATAAATTCACCTGAAATGGGATGGTTCTTAGACCATAATTACTGTTTTGCTGTATTAATATATGTAGATAAAGACCATATCAATAAGAAAAAGGTACAGCCAATTCAATAAGCAAAGAAAAAAGAGATTAAGGAAGACACATGCTAGCTGTATCCTCCCAATCATGCTCAAGAGAGAGCTGAGCCAATGCATTTCTAATACTTTGACCTATTATGGAGAGCATCCCAGTTTGTTGGATACATTGGGCTACCCTGATACTTTAGGCATCAGGGTTTGATTGATTTTATTTCCTTTGTTATAATTTTAAGCTCATTAGGTAAATCTTCTGTATTAGGCCATTCTCACCTTGCTATAAAGAAGTATCTGAGACTGGGTAATTTATAAATAAAAAAGATTTAGTTGGCTCACAGTTCTGCAGACTTTACAGGAAACATAGTGGCATCTGCTTCTGGGGAGGCCTCAGGAAGCTTTCAATAATGGCAGAAGGTAAAAGGGGAGCAGGTGCATCATATGGCAAAAGCAGGAGCAAGAGAGAGAAGAGGTAGAGGTGCCACACACATTTAAACAAGCATATCTTGTGAGAACTCACTCACTATCTCCAGGACAGTACAAAGGGGATAGTACCCATCCATTCATGAGAAATTACCCCCATGATCCAATCACTCCCACCAGGCCCCACCTTCATTACTGGGGTTTACAATTCAATATGAGATTTGGGTGGGGACCCATAGTCAAATTATGTCACCTTCTGTGTATGATGTGACTTTCCATGCACTATGACTGCAGGGGAAAACAATACACTGTTCATTTAAACTGTGAATAATTTTGTGCCTGAGTTAATTCTCAGTGTATTTTTTTTGACTTTTTGATTTGGTCCCCCACATGGTATGTATTGTGTAGTGGTGACGTCTGGGCTTTTACTGTACCCATCACTCGAATAGTGTGCATTACATCTAACTCTGAGCTTTTCTAAACCTTCACTGTCTGTGGGCTCCTAAAAACTGTGGAGTCCGCTTGGGTGGTGTATACAACCGAGATTCACTGCTGTAGAGCTTAGGTGAGTTAATGGCCAGCCAGTGGTTTGCTCACCTTGGGTCTAATGAAGCCATGGCTAATATTTCTATCTTTCTGGGGACCAGTTAGGTAATTTGTCTTCCAAAGTCTCACAGATAACTTCTATCAAAAGCCCCCTAAATACTGTCCTCTCCACAAGTAAGCTATTTTGAGTAATCTTTTGAGTATCTAGAATGTTAATGAAGAACTATGTTTCTTGTATTCTTCTACAAGAGCACAAGATATTCTTGTAAAATAAATATATCTAAAAATAAAAAAAGTCCCACAGATAGTTCTTGCAACCTTGCTGGGAGAGAATTCTCTCATCATATTGATTTGATTATTCCATCCATGTGAGGATTATATTTTACTTTTTCAGTAAATGAATTGGCATTTTGGTGTCTGCCTTAGCCTGTGGAGCTTAGTTAGTGTGCATGCATTGCTGAGAGGTAGATTTGCTCTTGTTGAGCTAACAATATCTGTTTTCACAGGTTGTGAGTCAGCGGGCAGAACCCAGAACTATGGTAAAATCACTATAAGTAATAAGCACCTTCCTGTGAGACCTCTTAGGAGACTTTGTGTAGACTTTCCCCCCTAGTGGCATGCTATGTACCTGAAAATAAACATGTTTTTTAATTTATAAAATAATAGAGTTTCTAATAGTCTATTAACCAAGCTGTGTCTACTTAGGATGTGTTTAGGGTTCATCACAAATCTGTGATGAAATGTGGTCATATTAACTTCTTTCCGTTTTTTCCCTATGGAATATTTGATTCACACACACAAAAATATATGTAACACAAATAGAAGTTATTAATTGCAATAATAAACAACTCTAAACCTTAGAACTGGCAAGTTACTAATACCATGGAAATTCCTGTGTTCTTCCCTGATTCATACCAATGCTGTGTCTAAAAGGCAACTACTGTCCTGAATTCTACATTCACGATTTCTAGCTTTGCATATATGTAGATATCCCTAAATGATGTACTAGTTATTTTTTGCTTATTTTCAAACTTCATAAAAGTTGTATCATACTGCATATATTTTTCTGGGAGATGTTTTGCTCACTCTGAATTATGTTCCAAGAGCATTTTGTGTTGTTGCACATATCTATAGGTGATTCATTTCCTCTCTTTTAAAAAGCTTTTAATTTTTTAATTGTATGGGTACATGATAGGTGTATATATTTGTGGGGTTCATGTGATGTTTTGATATAGACATAAAATATGATATATTAATTACATTAAGGTTATTGCAGTATCCATCACCTCAAGCATTTATCATTTCTTTGTGTTAGGAACATTCCAATTTCATTCTTTTTCTTATTTAAAAATATACTATAAGTTATTATTGACTGTAGTCATCAAGTTGTGATCTCTTTGTGTTAGGAACATTCCAATTCCATTCTTTTTCTTATTTAAAAATATACTATAAGTTATTATTGACTATAGTCATCAAGTTGTGCTATTAAATACTAGATCTTATTCATTCTATCTAACTATATATTTTCAGCCATTAACCATTTCCAATTTCTGCCACTCTCCTCTACCCTTCACAGACACTGGTAACCCATCATTCTACTCTCTATCTCCATGAAATGAATTGTTTTAATTTTTAGATCCCATATATGAGTGAGAACATGTGAAATTTGTCTTTCTATGCCTGGCTTATTTCACTTAACATAATGTTGTTTAATTCTATCCATGTTGTTACAAAAGACAGGATTTCCTTCTTTTATGGCTAAATAATATTCCATTGTGTATATGTATCACATTTTCTTTATCTGTTTATCTGTTGATGGACACTTAGGTTGATCCCAAATCTTGGCTATTGTGAATAGTGCTGCAGTAAACATGAGAGTGCATATAAACTCTTTGAATATACTGATTTCCTTTCTTTCGGATGTATACCTAGTAGTGACATTGCTGCATTATATGATAGTTCTATTTTTAGTTTTTTGAGGAGCCTCCAAACTGTTCTCCATAGTGACTATACTAATTCTCATTCTCACAGACAGTATGCAAGGGTTCCCTTTTCTCTACATCCTCTCCAGGATGTCATTATTGCCTGTCTTTTGGATAAAAGTCATTTTAACTGGGGTGAGATGATATCTCATTGTTGTTTTGATTTGCATTTCTTTGATTAATGATGATAAGCATTTTTCATATACCTGTTCTCCATTTTTATCTTCTTTTGAGAAATTCTTTTCAGATCATTTTTTGAGGTAAGTGACATTATTTTTCTAAAACTTGCTTAACTTCTATTATAGCCTGAACTAGATTAAATAGTGCCCACACCCTGGCAAATTTTTTAAAATTTATTTTTATTTCAATAGTTTTAGGAGGGTACAAGTGGTTTTTTGTTACATGAATAAATTGTATAATGGTAAAGTCTGAGCTTTTAGTGCACTCATCGTCCAAATAGTGTACAGTATGCCCAGTAGGTGATTTTTAAATCCCTCTCCTCATCCTCCCCGCTTCTGAGTCTCCAATATCCATTATATCACTCTGTGTGCCTTTGCATACCCATAGCTTAGCTCCTACTTATAAGTGAGGACATGTGGTATTTGGTTTTCCATTCCTGCATTACGTCACTTATTGTAATGGTCTCCAGTTTCATCCCAGTTGCTGCACAAGACATTATTTCACTCTTTATACTGGGTAGTATTCCATAGTGTAGATATGCCACATTTTCATTATCCACTCATCTGTTGATTGGCAATTGGGTTGATTCCATGTCTTTATAATTGTGAATTGTGCTATGATAAACATGAGTGCAGGTATCTTTTTAATATAATGACTTATTTTCCTTTGGGTGGATACTTAGTAGTGGGATTCCTAGAGCAAATGGTAGACTTACTTTGGTTCTTTGAGAAATCTCCATACTGTTTTCCATAGAGGTTGTACTAATTTACATTCTTACCAACAGTGTACAAGCATTCCCTTTTTACTGCATATATACCAATATCTACTGTTTATTATGTTTTTAAAATGGCCATTCTGACTGGAGTAAGGTGGTATCTCATTTTGTGTTTTAATTTGCATTCCCTTGACGATTAGTGATGTTGAGCGTTTTTTATATGTTTGTTTGGCCATTTGTATATTTTCTTTTGAGAAGTGTTTATTTATGTTGTTTCCCTACTTTTTAATGGGATTATTTGTCTTTTTCTTGCTGATTTGATTTCCTTGCATATTCTGGGTATTAGCCTTTTGTTGGATGTATATCTTGCAAATATTTTCCCCTATTCTGTAGGTTTTCTGTTTACTCTGTTGATTATTTCTTTAGCTGTGTAGAAGCTTCTTTAGTTTAATGGAGTCCCATTTATTTATTTTTGTTTTTGCTGCATTTGCTTTTGAGGCCTTACTGATAAATTACTTTTCTAGGCCAATGTCCAGAAAAGTTTTCCCTAGGTTTTCTTCTAGAATTTTTATAGTTTCAGGTCTTATATTTAAGTCTTTAATCCATCCTGAGTTAATTTTTGTATATGGTAAGAGATAAGGGTCCAGTTTCATTCTTCTGCATGTGGCTGTGCAGTATTCTCAGCATCATTTATTGAAAAGAGTGTCCTTAATCCATCCTGAGTTAATTTTTGTATATGGTAAGAGATAAGGGTCCAGTTTCATTCTTCTGCACGTGGCTGTGCAGTATTCTCAGCATCATTTATTGAAAAGAGTGTCCTTTCCCCAGTGCATGCTTTTGTCTGCTTTGTCAAAGATCAACTGTTTGTCAGTATTTGGCTTTATTTCTGTGTTCTCTATTCTGTTCTTTGGTCTGTGTGTCTACTTTTATACCAGTACCATGCTGTTTTGGCTACTATAGCCTTGTAGTATAATTTGAAGTTAGGTAATGTGATGTCTCTGGCTTGGTTCTTTTGCTTAGGATTGCTTTGGCTATTTAGGCTCTTTTTCGGTTCCACATGAATTTTAAGATTTTTTTCTAATTCTGTGCATGATAATATTGGTAATTTGATAGGAATTGCATTGAATATGTAGATTGCTTTGGACGGTATGGTCATTTTCACAGTATTGATTTTTCCAATCCATGAGCATGGAATGTTTTTCCACTTGTTTGTGTCATCTATGATTTCTTTCATCAGTGTTTTTTTGTTCTCCTTGTAGAGATTTTTTACCTCCTTGGTTAAATATATTCCTAGGTTTCTTTGCAGCTATTGTAAATGGAATTGATTTGATCTGATTTTCACCTTGGTCATTATTTGTGTATAGCAGAGCTACTGATTTGTGTATGTTAATTTTGTAATCTGAGACTTTAGTGAATTCATTTGTCAAATCTAGGAGGCTTTTCGAGGAGTCTTCAGGATTTTTAAGATAGAAGATGATATCAGCAAACAGATACTTTGACATTATTTTTTCCAATTTGGATGCCCTTCATTTCTTTCTTTTGCCTGATATTCTGGCTAGGACTTCCAGTACTATGTTGAATAAAAGTAGTGAAAGTGGGCATCCTTGTGTTGTTCCAGTTCTCAGGGGCAGTGTTTTCAACTTTTCCCCATTTAGTATGATATTTACTGTGGGCTTGTCATATATGGCTTTTATTATTTTTAGGTATGTTCCTTTGATGCTTAGTTTGTTAAGGATGTTTATCATGAAAGAATGCTGAATTTGATAAGGTGCTTTTTCTGCATCTATTGAAATGATCATATTTTAAAAAAAAATATTTATGTGGTTAATCACATTTATTGATTTCTCTATGTTCAACCATCCTTGGATCCCTGGGATAAAACCCCCTTGATCTTGGTGAATTATTGATGTGCTGTTAGATTTGGTTGGCTAGATTTTTGTGTTCATGAGGGATATTGGTCTGTAGTTATTTTTGCTGTTGCTATGTCCTTTTCTGGCTTTGGTATCAGGGTGTTACTGGCTTCATAGAATGACTTAGGGAGGATTACCTACTTCTCAAGCTTTAGTAACAGTTCCAGTAGAATTGCTACCAGTTCTTCTTCAAATATTTAGTAGAAGTTGGCTGTGAATCTGTCTGGTCCTGGGCATATTTTTTTGTTTGGATGTTTTTATCACTGATTCAATCTCACTACTTATAATTAGTCTGTTCAGAATTTTTATTTCTTCCTGATTCAAGCTTGAAGCATTGTAGGTTTCCAAGAGTTTATCCATTTCCTCTAGATTTTCTGGTTTGTGCACATAGAGGTGTTCATAGTAGTCTCAGATGATCTTTTGTATTTCTATGGTATCAGTAGTAATGTTTCCCTTTTCATTTCTGATTGAGCTTATTTGAATCTTCTCTCTTTTCTTGGTTAATCTAGCTAACTATCAATTTTGTTTATCTTTTCGAAAACAAATTTTTCCTTTTATTGATCATTCGTATTTGTCAGGGGTTCAATTTCATTTAGGTTTGCTCAGATCTTTGTTATTTCTTTTCTGCTGCTGCCTTTGGGTTTGGTTTGTCCTTGGTTTTCCAGTTGCCTGAGGTATTATGTTAGGTTGTTGGTTTGTGATTTTTCTTTCTGATGTAGACATTTGGCAATATAAACTATCATCTTAGCACTGCTTTCTCTGTATCCCAGAGATTTTTATAACTTGGGTTACTGTTATCATTTGTTTGAAAAAATTTTTAATTTTCTTCTTGATTCCATCATTTATCCAAAGATTACTCAGGATCAGATTAATTTCCATGTATTTTTATAGGTTTGAGAGTTTCCCTTGGCATTGATTTCTAGTTTTATTTTCCTCTGGTCTGAGAAGGTACTTGTATGATTTGGATTTTTTTGGATTTATGTAGGCTTATTTTGTAGCCTCTCATATGGTCTATCTTGGAAAGATTCTATGTGCTGATGAGAAGAATGTATATTTTGAATTTTTATAGGATATTCTGTAAATATCTGTTAGAATCCAGTTTCAGTCCAGTGTTTATTTGTTGACTTTCTGCCTCAGTGATCTGTCTAGTGCTGCCAGTGGAGTGTTGAGGTCCAGAACTATTATTATATTGCTGTCAGTCTCTTTTCTTGGGTCTAGTAGTAGATTTTTTATTAATCTGGACGCTCTTTTGTTGGGTGCACATATATTAAGGATTGTTATATCTTTTTATTGAATTGAACCCTTTATTATTATATAATGACATTCTTTTTCTTTTTTTTTTTTACTGTTTTTGATTTAAAATCTATTTTATCTGATAGAAGAAAAGCTACTTCTGCTCATTTTTGGTTTCCATTTGTGTGAAATATTTTCCCCATCCTTTTGCCATGAGTCTATAAGGATCTCTATGAGTTAAGTAGGTCTCTTGAAGGTAGCAGATATTTGGATTGTGTTTTTGTAAGACATTCTGCCAATATACATCCTTTCAGTGGGACACTTAGACCATTTACATTCAAAGTTACTATTGGTATTTGAAATACTGTTCCCGTCACCAAGCTGATTGTTACCTAGTTGATTGTTTTTCTATTCTGTTACTGTTCTACAAGTCTTGTGAGTTTTATACTTTCAAGTGTTTTTATATTGATGTATATAGACCTTTCATTTTGATATTTGAAATTCCTTTGAGTATTTCTTGTAGTGCTGTTCTAGTGGCAGCAAATTTCCTAAATGTTTGATTGCCTGAGAAAAAGTTTATTTCTTCTTCATTTATGAAACTTAGTTTAGCAGAATATAAAATTCTTGGCTGGCAGTTATTCTCTTTTAGGAGACTAAAGATAAGACCCTAATCCCTTATGACTTGTGAAGTTTCTGCTGAGAAGTATGCCCTTAATCTGATAGGTTTTACTTTATATGTTATTTGATACTTTTGTCTCACTGGTCTTGGAATTCTTTCCTTCATGTTGACTTTAGATATCCTGATTACTATATACCTTAGCGATGTCCTTTTTGCAGTGAATCTGTTGGTATACAGAAATGCTACTGATTTTTGTATGTTGATTTTGTATCCTGCAATATTACTGAATTTATGAGTTCTAATGGTTTTTTGTTGTAGTCTTTAGGTTTTTCCAATTATAAGACCGATACGATCTTATAATAAGGATAATTTGACTTCTTCCTTTCTAATTTGGATACCCTTTATATTTTTATCTTGTCTGATTGCTTTAGCTAGGGCTTCCAGTACTATGTTGAATAAAAGTGGTGAAAGTGGACATCCTTGTCAGGTTCTAGATCTTGGAAAAAAACTTTCAGTTTTTACCGTTCAGTATGACACTAGCTGTGGGTCTGTGGTATATTACATTTATTTCATCGAGGTACGTACCTTCTCTACCCATTTTTTAAGGGTTCCTATCATGAAGAGATGTTGATTTTTATCAAATGCATTTTCAACATCAGTTGAAATGGTCATATAATTTTTGTCCTTCATTGAATTGATATGCTGTATCACATTGACTTTTGCATATGTTGAACCATCCGTGCATCCCTAGGATAAATCCCACTTTGTCCTGATGAGTGATCTTTTTAATGTGTAGTTTAATTTTGTTAGCTAGTATTTAGTTGAGGGTTTTTGCATCAATATTAATCAGGGATATGAACTGTAGTTTTTTTTAATGTGTCTGTCTGATTTTGGTATCAGGGTAATAGTGGTCTCAGAATTTGAAAGTATTCCCTTCTTTTGTATTTATTGGAATTGTTTGAGTAGGATTAGTCTTAATTCTTCTGTGAATGGTTGGCAAATTTCAGCAATGAAGCCATCAGATCCTGGGCTTTTCTTTACCTGGAGACTTTTTATTATGGCTTTGATATTGTTACTTATTATTGGTCTGTTCAGGGTTTGGACTTTTTTATGGTTCAATCTTGGCAGGTTGTATGTGTCTAGGAATTTATCAATTTCTTCTAGATTTTCCAATTTATTGGCATATAGTTTTTTATGGTAGCCAGTAATGATCCTTTGAATTTCTGAAGTATTAGTTGTAATGACTCCTTTATCATCTCTGATTTTATTTGTTAGGGTTTTTCTTTTTTTCTTAGTCTTGCCAAAGATGTGTCAATTTTACTTATCTTTTAAAGGACCAACTATTTAATTTTGTTGATTTTTTTGTATTGTTTTTCTCATTTCAATGTCATTTATTTTTGCTCTCATTTTTATCAGAGGCCTGCTGTAACCACTAACTGGCTACCTCCTGTGTTCTCTCAATGCCCTAGGGCTCTACAGTCAGCATGTGGTAAAGCCAGCCAGGCTTATGTTTCCTCAGGCCCTTGTCCGGGGGGTGGGGTCATAGATGCCATCTGGGAGTCAGGTTGGAGTAAAAGTCCTTAGAAATCTACCTGCTGTTCTAAAATTCTGCAACTGAGCTGGCACTCAAACCTTGAGATGCAGTATTTTCCACTTTTCTTTTCCCTTTCCACAGTCATAGGAACCTCACTCCTTGGTCACCACCGCCACAGGCCTACAAGGAGTACTTCCAAGCTAATGCTGATATTTGCTTAAAGCCCAAGGGCTCTTTCATCAGCTTGTCATGAATGCTGTCATGTCTGGGACTCGCTCTTCAGGGCAGTGGGCTCCTCTATGGCCCAGGGAGTGTCCAGAAGTGCCATTTAAGAGCCAAGGTCCTAGAATTCGGGACCCTAAGAGAGTTCTTCATGTTGCCCTGTGGGCAAACTGGTACCTAAGGTGAAAGACAAAGTCCCCTTTACTTTTCCCTCTTCCTTACTTTTTGGATTCTCATGGTAGCCACCACAGTTGGGAATTTGCTGGGTCTCACCTGAAGTCAGCATGTCTCAGAGTCTCACCCAAGGCCTACGGCATACTACCTGGGTGTCATTGCTGTTTATTCAGGGCCCAAGTGCTCTTTAGCCAGAAGGTGATGGGTCCTGCCTGGACTGCATCTTTCCCTTTAAGGCATAGGGTTCCCTTCAGACCCATGGTGTGTCTAGACATGTTATGTGGGAGCTAGATCCTGGAATGGGGGCCTTGTGACTCAGACTGGTGTCCTATCCTACTGTGGCAGACTGAGCTAGTATTCAAGATGCAAGAGAATGTCCTCTTTACTTTTTCCTCTACTCTCCTCAAGCTGAAGGAAGGGATCCCTTTTGGAGCCATGAGCTGTGCAGTCTGGGGTTGGAGAAGGGGTGGCACAGGCACTCCTTTAGCCACCCTTGCTAGTGTCTCAGCAGGTCTCGTGCCTGCCAAGTCCACTGGCTCTCAGACCAGGCCAGCACTAGGACTTGGCTAGGTGTTGCAGTACTTGTGGCCTAGACTGCCTTTCAAGTATACTTAGAGCCCCAGAGCCCTGTAGCCTGCGGTGTTGAGTCTTGCCATAACTAATGTTCCAACTGCTGGGATGAGCTATGCTTCTCAAGCTAGGACTCATTTAAATGGTTTCCCTATGGGTGGATGTTGGCTGAGTTGAGCCCAATTTTGCCTTCCGCTCTGCCAGGGCAGCACTGAGTTTATTGCAAAGTCTCACAGTCACTGTGCTTTTCCTTTCTCAAGTGTGCAGATTGTGTCTCCATGCCGTGTGGCCTCTGCTGGGGGGATAGAGGAAGAGTGGCATCAGTGATTCAAGACCGTCTTTCCTAACCTTTTCAGTGTTTCTGTCCCCAGTATGAAGTTAAAATCATGTACTGAGTGTTTAACTCATTTTTGGTTCTTATGAAAATGCTTTTTTGGGTAGATATTAAATTTGGTGTTCCTGTTGGGGGAATGATCAGTAGAGCATTCTATTCAGCCATCTTTTCCACCCCACCTCCAATGGGATACCTATTATGGCTTTGATATAATTACTGGTTATTGGTCTATTCAGGTTTTGGATTCATGGTTTAATCTTGGTAGGTTGTTTGTGTCTAGGAAATTATTCATTTCTTCTAGGTTTTTCAATTTATTGGCATATAGTTGCTCACAGTAGCCTCTAATGATCCTTTGACTTTTTGTGGTATCAGTTGTAATGTTTCCTTTTTCATTTCTGATTGTATTTATTTGGGTCTTCTCTGTCTCTTTTTTTTTAAAAAAAAATTAGTGTGGTTAACAATTTGTCACTTTTATCTTTTCAAAAAATACCTTTCATTTTGTTTTTTAGTATTGTTTCTTTGGTTTCAATTTTATGCATTTTTGTTCTGACCTTTATTATTTCTTTTAGTCTACAAATTTTGGGTTTGGTTTACTCTTGCTTTTCTAGTTTTTTAGGATGCAATAGTAGGTTGTTTTTTGAAGTATTTCTACTTTTTTGATGTGGGTGCTCATTGCTATAAACTTTCACCTTAGTACTGTTTTTGCTATATCCCATAGAATTTGGTAGGTTGTATTTCCATTTTCATTAGTTTCAATAAATTTTTAAATTTACTTCTTAGTTTCTTCATTGATTTACTGGTCATTCAGGAGCATATCATTTAATTTTTGTGTGTTGATATAGTTTTCAAGTTTCCCACTCAGGATATGAGTGGTTTATACACCACAATTACAGTGTTAGAGCATTTTATATTTGTCTGTGTACTTACTGTTACCAGTGAGTTTTCTACCTTCAGATGATTTCTTTTTTTTAACCAGTATTTTAGGTTCATGGGCGAAAGGATGAGTTTGTAATATAGATAAAATAAGTGTCACAGGGATTCCATTTACAGATTTTTTCATCACCTAGGTAATAGGCATACCACCCAATATGTAGTGGTTTTTTTTTTTTTTTCAAGAACAGCATTTCTAAATTTTTAAAAAATTTTTGTGGGTACATAGTAGGTATATATGCAAAGGTAGTTTTTGTATCCTCTCCCTCATCCCACCCTCCATCCTCAACTGGGCCCTGATGTCTGTAGTTCCATCCTCAACTAGGCCCTGCTGTCTGTAGTTCCTCTCTTTGCATCCATGTATTCTCATTGTTTAGCTCTCACTTACAAATGAGAATATGTGGTATTTGATTTTCTGTTCCTGCATTAGTTTGCTTAGGATAATCACCTCCAGCTTCATCCATGTTGCTGCAAAGTACATGATCTCATTTTCTCCTACAGTTGTATAGTATTCCATGGTGTATTTGTACCACATTTTTTTGTTTATTTGTTTCACACCCCACAAAGACCTGTGCCACATTTTCTTTATCCAGTCTTTCATTGATGGGCATTTATGTTGATTTCACATCTTTACTATTGTGAATAGTGCTGCAATAAGCATACATATATGTGTGTCTTTTTGGTGGAATGATTTATATTCCTTTGGGTAGATACCCAATAATGGAATTGCTGGGTCAAATGGTAATTCTATTTTAAGTTCTTTCAGGAATCACCACACTGCTTTTCACAAAGGCTGAACTAATTTACATTCCTACCAGCAGTGTATAAGCATTCCTTTTTCTCCACAATCTTGCTGGCATCTTTTGTTTTTTGACTTTTATTTTTTTTAATGAATTCTCACTCTGTCACCCAGGCTGTAATACAGTGGTGCAATCTCAGCTCACTGCAACCTCTGCCTCCCAGGTTCAAGTGATTCTCTTCCCTCAGCCCCGCAAGTAGCTGGGATTACAGACACCCACCACAATGCCTGGTTAATTTTTGCATTTTTTGTAGAGACGGGGTTTTGCCATGTTGGCCAGGCTGTATTTTTTGACTTTTTTTTTGAGATGGAGTCTCGCTCTGTCACCCAGGCTGGAATGGAGTGGTGCGATCTCAGCTCACTGCAAGCTCCACCTCCTGGGTTCACGCCATTCTCCTGCCTCAGCCTCCCGAGGAGCTGGGACTATGGGCACCCGCCACCATGCCTGGCTAATTTTTTGTATGTTTTAGTAGAGATGGGGCTTCACCATGTTAGCCAGGATGGTTTTGATCTCCTGACCTTGTGCTCTGCCCGCCTCGGCCTCCCAAAGTGTTGGGATTACAGGTGTGAGCCACTGTGTCTGACCGTATGTGCCTATTTTTATACTTGTACCATGCTGTTTTGGAGACTATGGCCTTATAGTACAGTTTGAAAAAAATCATAGACGACACAAACAAAAGAAAATACATACCATGTTCATGGATGGGTAGAATCAATATCGTGAAAATGACATAGCACAACCATTATGGAAAATGGTGTGGAGATTGCTTAAAGAACTAAAAGTAGATCTACCATTTGATCCAACAATCTCACTACTAGGTAGCTACCCAGAGGAAAAGAAGTAATTATACAAAAAAGATACTTGCACACACATGTTTATAGCAGCACAATTTACAATTGCAAAAATATGGAACCAGTCCAAATGGCCATCAATCGACTAGTGGATACAAAAAATGTGGTGTATATATACACCATGGAATATTTCTCAGCCATTAAAAGGAACAAAATAATGGCTTTCACAGAAACCTGGATGGAATTGGAGATTATTATTCTAAGTGAAGTAACTCAGGATTGGAAAACCATACATTGTATGTTCTCACTGATAACTGGGAGCTAAGTTATGAGGATGCAAAGGCACAAAAATGATAAAACAGACTTTTGGGACTCAGGGGAAAGGACGGGAGGGTGAGGGATAAAAGACTACATGTTGGGTACAGTGTACACTGCTTGGGTGATGGGTGCACCAATATATCCAAAATCACCGCTAAAGAACTTATTCATGTAACCAAACACCTATTCCCCAAAAACCTATTGAAATTTAAAAAAAAATTAAGAAAGATCTCAAATTGATAATCTAACATTGCACCTTAAAAAACCTAGAGAGGCCGGGCACGGTGGCTCATGCCTATAATCCCAGCACTTTGGGAGGCTGAGGTGGGCGGATCACAAGGTCAGGAGATTGAGGCCATCCTGGCTAACACAGTGAAACCCCATCTCTACTAAAAATACAAAAAATTAGCCAGGCGTGGTGGTGGGCACCTGTAGTCCCAGCTACTTGGGAGGCTGAGGCAGGAGAATGACGTGAACCCAGGAGGCGGAGCTTGCAGTGAGCCGAGATTGCGCCACTGCACTCCAGCCTGGGTGACAGAGTGAGACTCCGTCTCAAACAAAACAAAACAAAACAAAACAAAACAAAACAAAACATACCTAGAGAAACAGGCTGGATGTGGTGGCTCACTCCTGTAATCCCAGCACTTTGGGAGGCTGAGGCGGGCAGATCACCTGAGGTCAGGAGTTCGAGACCAGCCTGGTCAACATGGTGAAACCCCATCTCTACTAGAAATAAAAAATTAGCTGGGCTGGTGGCGTGCACCTGTAGTCCCAGCTACTTGGGAGGCTGAGGCAGGAGAATCACTTGAATCCGGGAGGCAGAGTGAGACTCCGTCTCAAAAAAAAAAAAAAAAAAAAAAAGAAACAAAGAAAGAAATCAAAAAGAAATCCTAGAGAAACAGGAGCAAACTAACCCGAAAGCTAGCAGTAACAAGATATAGCCAAAATCAGAGATGAACTGAATGAAATTGACATGTTAAAAAAAAAAATTCAAGAGATAAAGGAAACCAGGAGTTTTTTATTTGAAAGGATAAGATTGGTAGACTGCTAACTAGAATAATAAAGAAAAATGAGAAAAAATTGAAATAAACATATTCAGATATGAGAAAGAGGACATTACCACCAACCCCAAAGAAATAAAAGAAACCCTTCGAGACTATTACAAACAGCTCTATGCACACAAATTAGAAAACCTAGAAAAAAATCGGTAAATTTCTGGACGCATACAATGTCCAGAGATTGAACCAGGAAGACATAGAATCCCTGAAGAAACTAATAATGAATTCTGACATTGAATCAGTAATAAAGAGCCTACCAACCAGAAAAAGCCCAGAACCGGATAGAGTCACAGCCAACCTCTACCAGATGTTTAAAGAAGAACTGATACAATTTCAATAGAAACCATTCAAAAAAAAACTTGAGGAGGAAGGCTCTCCTTAACTCATTCTATGAGGCCAGCATCATCCTGACACCAAAGCCTGGCAGAGACACAACAAGAAAAACAAAAACAAAACAAACAAACAAAAAACCAAATCAACAACAACAAAAAAACTTTTGGCCAATATCCTTGATGAACATTGATGCAAAAAATCCTCAGTAAAATACTAGCAAACCAAATCTAGCAGCACATCAAAAAGCTAATCCAGCACAATCAATCAATTAGGCTTTATCACTGGGATGTAAGGTTCATTCAACATAAACAAATCAATAAATAGGATGAACCACATAAAACCAAAACTTCATGATTATCTCAACAGACATAGAAAATGCTTTTGTAAAATTCAACACCCCTTCATGTGAAATAACCTCAAAAAACTAGGCATTGTAGGAATATACCTCAAAATAATAAGAGCTATCTATGACAAACCCACAGCAAACATTATACTGAATGGACAAAAGCTAGAAGTACTCCCCTTGAAAACCTGAACCAAACAAGGATGCTCACTCTTACCACTCCTATTTAATATAATACTGGAATTCCTGGCCAGAGCAATCAGGCAAGAGCAAGAAATAAAAGACATCCAAATCTGAAGAGAGAAAGTCAAATTATCACTGTTTGCAGATGATATAATTCCATACCTAGAAAATCCCATAGTCTCTGTCCAAAAGCTCCTTGATCTGATAACCAATTTATCATAGTTGCAGGATACAAAAATCGATGTACAAGAATCAGTAGCATTCCTATACAACAACAATGTCCAAGCAGAGAGATAAATAAAAAATGCAGTCCCATTCACGATAGCCACAAAAAGAATAAAATATCTAGGAATTCAGCTAACATAGAAATGAAACATCTCTACAATGATAATTACAAAACAATGCTCAAAGACAGAAATGAAGCAAATGAATGGGAAAACATTCCATGCTTATGGATAGAAAGAAGCAATATTGTTTAAATGGCCACATTGCCCAAAGTCATCTATAAATTCAATGCTATTTCTGTCAAACTACCAATTACTTTCTTCATAGAACTGGAAGAAAACTATTTTACAATTCACACGAAACCAAAAAAGAGCCCAAATAGCAAGGGCAATTGTAAGCAAAAAGAACAAGGCTAGAAGCATCATATTACCTGACTTCAAACTATACTACAAGGCTAAAGCAACCAAAACAGCATGGTACTGGTACAAAAATAGACACATAGACCAATGGAACAGAATAGAAAACCCAGAAACAATGCTGCACACCTACAACCATCCGATCTTCGACAAAGCTGACAAAAACAAGCGATGGGGAAAGGACTCCCTATTCAATAAGTTGTATTGAGATAACTGGCTTGCAATATGAAGAAGACTGAAACTGGGCCCCTTTCTTATGGAATATACAAAAATCCCCTTGGAAACTCAAGATGGATTAAAGACTTAAATGTAAAATCCCAAACTATAAAAACCCTGGAAGATAACCTACGCAATGCCATTCTGGATGTAGGAACTGAAAAATATTTCATGAGGAAGACATCAAAGCAATCGCAAGAAAATAAAAAATTGACAAATGGAACCTAATTAAACTGAAGAGCTTCTGCACAGCAAAAGAAACAACCAACAGAGTAAACAGACAATCTACAAAATCAGAGAAATTATTTGCGAGCTATGCATCTGACAAAGGTCTAACATCCAAAATCTATATGAAACATAAACAAATCTACAAGCAAAAAGCAAACCACCTCATTAAAAAGTGGGCAAAGGATATGAACAGACATTTCAAAAGATGCACACGTGGCTGGCAAGCATATGAAAAAATGCTCAACATCAGTAATCATTAGAGAAATAAAAATCAAAACCACAATGAAATACCATCTCCCAACAGTGGGAATGACTATTAATAAGTCAAAAAAATAGACCAGGTGTGGTGGCTCACGCCTGTAATCCCAGCACTTTGGGAGGCTGAAGTGGGTGGATCAGAAGGTCAGGAGATCGAGACCATCCTGGCTAACATGGTGAAACCCCGTTTCTACTGAAAATTCAAAAACTTAGCCAGGCATGGTGGTGGGTGCCTGTAGACCCAGCTACACGCGAGGCTGAGGCAGGAGAATGGCATGAACCCGGGGGCCAAGCTTGCAGTGAGTGGAGATCGCGCCACTGCACTCCAGCCTGGCAACAGAGCAAGACTCCATCTCAAAAAAAAAAAAAAAAAATAGACTCATAGAGCAATGGAATAGAGAACCCAGAAATAAAGCCAAATACTTACAGCCACCTGATCTTCAACAAAGCAAAGATAATATATTAAAAACAAAACCCTTCTAGACATTGGCTTAGGGGAAGACTTCATGACCAAGAACCCAAAAGCAAATGCAACAAAAACAAAGATAAATAGATGAGACTTAATTAAACTAAAATAATCTCGCAGTTACAGGCCTTGCTCAGCTTCCACACAGCCCAAAAGGCCAGTCTCACTCCCACCATGTTCCCTGCAACAGCACCAAGTTTGTTTCCAGGCAGTGGGTGAGCAGGGCTGAGAATTTGCCCCACTCTGCCAGCCTCCCTGATGTGAAAGTAAGCAGGGCTTTCAGGTTTCATACCCCCAACCTGCCGCAGCTTCTGTGCTGTGTCTGCACACTGCATTCACCCCCTCCCTCAAATTCTGTTCAACTGGAAGTTTCCTTCTCCCTGTGAAAAAATGCCAGTTCCTCTGGCAGCCCTCCCTAAGGACCTCTCTGAGACAAAGTCAGGAATGGCTTTCCTGGTGATCAAGATACCCACAGGGCTCTTCCCCATGCTCCATCTACCTCTGTGTTTGGCTCAGCTCTCTAAAATTGTTTTCATTCCAGGTAAAGTCAAATCCTTCTCCCATGATCTGGAACTTCAGGTTCCCCAGTGAGGATGTGTGTTTGGGGACAGATGATCCCTCTTTCACACTTTGGGCACTCACAATGTTTGGACTGTCTCCCAGGGCCTGCAGGAGCAATTGACTTCTTTCAAAGGGTCTATGGATTCTCTCAGCTTTCCTGATATGTTCCTGTGGTAGTTTTTGGAGCAAAAGTTTACAATGTGAGTCTCCACATGCTGCTCTGTCTGTCTGAGTGGGAGCTATAATTTAGTCCTGCCTCCTATCTGCCATTTTGCTAACCTCTCAAAATTTGTCTTCCTTTTCATTCATTTTTATTGTTCTATAATAATTTTTTATATGACTGTGTTATAATTTGTTCATTTTTCTGTTGATGAATGTTTAAAATGTTGCTCTGTGATATGGTTTAGTTGTGTTCCCACCCAAATCTCATCTTGAATTGTAGCTCCCATAATTCCCTTGTATTGTGGGAGGGACCCAGTTGTAGCTAACTGAATCGTGGGGCAGTTTCCCCCATACTGTTCTCGTGGTGGTGAGTAAGTCTCATTAGATCTGATGGTTTATAAGGGGAAACCCCTTTTGCTTGGCTCTCATTCTCTTCTTTTGTCTGCCGTCATGTGACATTTGCCTTTTACCTTCTGCCATGATTGTGAGGCCTCCCCAGCCACGTGGAACTGTGAGTTCATTAAACCTCTTTCTTTTGTAAATTGTCCCATCTGGGGTATGTCTTTATCAGCAGCGTGAAAACTGACTAATACACTGCATATGTTGTTAGAAGTGTGACAAGTTCTCTGGGGCAAATACTTATGAGTAGAATTGCTGTATAATAGAGTATACATATCTTCAGTTTTACCTTGGTGAGTTTATTGTGAGAGCTTATTGTGGTATTATTTTTAATCTCTTTGGTTACTAATGAGTTTGAACATTTTAAATTATCTTTATTGGCTCTTCTTATTTTCTTACTTGTGAAATGTGTTTTTGTATCTTTTGTCCATTTTTCTATTGGACAGTGTTTTAAATTTATTTTTATTAATTGCTAATGTCATCTTGGTACTAATACATGTGTTATATGTGTTAAGGATACCTTTCTTTAATTTGTGGCTTATCTTTTCACTTTTCTATGGTGACTTTTGATCATCAGAATTCTTTTAAATGTGTTCATATTTATTAATCTTTTATGGTTTGTACTTTTTGAGTCTTGTTTAAGAACTACTTCCCAGATACCCTAACATTTGATGTTCAAATTACCATAGCTTGAACTTTCATTGGCCTGATATCTTGAACTTAGCAACCCTTCCCTTCTGGAATATATACATATATATCTGGAATTTTTCAACAGTGTACAGTAAATGTGTTCACAAACCTGTTGCCCACTATAATTACCACATTACAACTGCCATGATATTTTTCTCCTGTTCCTTCAGCCAATATCCACTGCTCTTGAAGCAGTTTAGTGGAGCCTCACTGTAGCTTGCATTGGGGTTATCCTTCAGAAAATTGTCAGTATCTATGCTTAGGGTGTTATTTTTCTAAGTTACACGTCTTTGGGGGCATTAGAGGGTGCTGGGCTCTTTGTGGAGATAGGGAGAATGTCTGTCCCCTAGGCACCAAGGCTATATTGCCTGAATGTAATATATCTTAATATCTCTTAACAAAACAAAAACAAACTAAAACTAAACAAAAAGGTCCATGCTCATTTCTACAATCACAAGTAATGTTTCAGTCATAATATTATCTCAGTTCATACACAGTATAGCAAAATTTTAAAATCACCCTTATGTTACACAAAGCTTCAGAAATAGAGTCCTTGCTCAACCATAAACATCATTTGTACTTAAAAACCAGAACACTTAACCTACACATTCATTTGATTGTTACAGTCTTTACTGTAGTATGAAGGGAACAAATTATGAAATCTATATATTCTCCATAGCATGGTTTTGTTCTTCCAATTTCTTGGGAGCAAATATTTGGACAAAAAGACCTACTTAGAATTTTTAAAGATAATTTTCTGAGACAATCAAATAAAAATCCATATTAAAATATTCCTAACTCCTCATAGTTCAGCTAAAGATATACCTAATTTATTAAACAGTACAGTTGAAACTTAAGTCTATAGTCTTCGCATATAGCTTAACAATTTTGCCCAAAATAAGGTGAAGGAATACTGTACCCCAAAGCTGACTGAAATCTTCATCTCTAAAGAGACAGAACTTCTTGCAGACCTTGAAGTGACAAACTTCTGTCCATCCCACCTATTCATCAGATATTTCAAAAAAGATCTTAAGGCCTGAGTTTCATGTCATATACTTCATTTCTATTAGTCAAAATATCTTAGAGTATAAAGCCACTGTTGCAGGGACAAAATTGTGTGGGATTAAACGGTGTGGGGCAGGAGATGTTCAGAACTGGAATAGATAACTTCTTAGCCATTTTGGTTAAGTATTTGTGGTAGATTAAGGATGGCTTCAAATTCTGTGACATTTATTCCATCAAGTGTTGGTGTTTCTTTCCCCTACATTTGAATCTGGGCTGGCTAGTCCCTGCTCTGGCTAATGGAGTATGGTGGAATTGATGCTGTGCCATTGCTGGGCCTAGCTGGTAAAAGTACTAGAAGCTTCTTCCTTGGTTTCATGGAGCCCTGAGCCACCATGTCTCAAAACCCTGCTGAAAGGACCATGTGGAGAAGCTCTGAGACTCCAGAGGGAGGAGGAGGAGGAGGAGTACCATTGAGCTGCTCTTGTCAAGGAACCAGGAATATGAGTGATGCATCTTGGATCCTGCACACCAGCCAAGCCACCACCTGAATACATTTTTCCCTTAGTATCTACAGGGGATTTCAGGACACCTGAGGATATCAAAATCCACAGATGCCCAAGTCCCTTATATAAAATGGCATAGTATTTGCATATAATCTAGGTACATTCTCCCATGCACTTTAAATCACCTCTAGATTTGTAACCCTAAAATCAGAATCAACACTTATGCAGTCATTCACACAGCAATTTTATTTTTTTCAGAGCAGAAAAGAATTTGAGTCTCTTTATGCACATATTCCTAGTTGAGGTTGAACAAAGTGATAGTCTGCCTTTTTGTTTCAGCTGTCATAGTTTAAACAAGTGTCCTCTTTGCTATCTATTTAGTGCCATGGTTTTTGTATTTTTCTGCTTTTTTTTATGGGTGATTTTGCTGTTTAGAATGGCCCACAAGCATAGTGCCGAAGTGCCTTCTGGTGTTTCTAAGCACAAGAAGGCTGTGATGTGTCTTAGAGAAAAAGTAATGTGTAATATAAGCTTTGTTCAGGTATGAGTTATAGTGCTGTTGGCTGTGAGTTTAGTAGAAATAAATCAACTATATATTAAATAAGAGACACACATAAAACAAGGTTATGTATTGATGAGATGATAGAAATATGACCTGAGAGGCTCACACACACCTAACCTGAATTTTCCCTAGGAACAGTAGTTCAGTATTTACTAATTTGGTGCTAATGACAATGCTATAGAACATAAATACCATGAATAGGCCAGGCGCGGTGGCTAATGCCTGTAATCCTAGCACTTTGGGAGGCCGAGGTGGGTGGATCACAAGGTCAGGAGATCGAGACCATCCTGGCTAACATGGTGAAACCCCATCTCTACTAAAAATACAAAAAAATCAGCCAGGCGTGGTGGTGGCCAGCTACTCGGGAGGCTGAGGCAAGAGAATGGCATGAACCCGGGTGGCAGAGCTTGCAGTAAGCCGAGATCGTGCCACTGCACTCCAGCCTGGGCAACAGAGTGAGACTCCGTCTCAAAAAAAAAAAAAAAACATAAGTGCCATGAATAATGAGCATAGACTGTACTGCATTCTGCTTACTCACTCTGCTGTTGCTGGACACATGGATTGTTTCTACCTTTTGGGTAATGTGAATGATGCTGCTATAAACATTGGTATACAAGTATCTGTTTGAATCCCTGTTTTCAATTCTTCTGGGTATATACCTAGGAGTAAAATTCTTGGGTCATACAATAATCCTATGTTTAACTTTTTAAGAAACATCCAAACTGTTTCCATAGTGGCTGTACCATTTTGCATTCCCACCAGCAATGTACAAGGATTCTAATTTCTCCATGTCCTCACCTCAACAAAACTTGCTGTTTTCCTTTACGTTTTTTATTATAGCTATTCCAGGAAACATGAAGTTATGTCTCCAATGAGTTGTCTTTGATTTGAATTTTCCTAATGACCAATGATGATGCTGTGTTTATCTTCTTACCAAAAAACTATACTCTTGTAATTTGCCTATTTTTAAAATGGGGTTTTAAATGGTTGCTGAGTTATAGAAGACGTTTATATGGTTTAGATATTAAGTCCTATCAGATTATGATATGCAAATATCTTTTCTCATCCTGTGGATTGTCTTTTCACTCTTTTGATTCTTTGATGCACAAGAGTTCTTCATATTAATGAAGTATTTTTTAAAGTTTTTGTCTGTGCTTTTGGTGTCATATTTATAAAACCATTGCAAAACCCAAGGTAATAAAAGCTTGCCCGTATATTTCCTCCAAAGGGTTTTTTAATTTTAGCTCTTAGATTTAGGCCTTTGATTCATGTGTATTAATTTTAGTATATGATATAATGTAAAGGTTGAACTTCATTCTTTTGCATGTGATTATCCAGTTTTCCCAGCATCATTTATTGAAGAGATTGTTCTTTCCCCACTAAATTATCTCAGAACTCCGGTTGAAAAGTTTTTAATCACTTCCACTGGTTTATATGTCTGTACATATGACAGCGCTATTTTGATTACTGTAGCTTTGTAGTAAGTTTCAAAATCAGAAAGTATGAGTTTTCTAATGTTCTTTTTCAATATTGTTTTGGCTGCTCTGGGTCTCTTGAAATTTCATATAAATTTTAGGGTAGGTCTTTCCATTTCTGTAAAAAAATCATCAAAATTTTCATGGGAATTGCATCGAACCTGTGGATTGATTTGGGTAGTATTGCCATTTTTTTTATTTTTAATTTTTGATGGTACATAGTAGGTGTATATATTTTTGGGATACATGAGATGTTTTGAGGTAATGTGAAATAAGCACATCATGAAAAATGGGATATCCATCCCCTCAAGCATTTATCCATTGAGTTACAAATAATCCAATTACACTCTTTAAGTTATTTAAAAATGTACAGCTACTGAAACTCTGAAAACTTTTCTACTTTCTGTCTCTATGAATTTGACTACTCTGAGTACCTCATATAAGTGAAATCTTACAGTATTTGTCTTTTTGTGACTGGCTATTTTACTTAGCATAATGATCTCAAGATTAATCCATGTTGTAGCCTGTGTCAGAATTTTCTTCCTTTTTAAAGCTGAATAATATTTCATTGTATGTATATATGTGGGATGTATATATATACACAATGTATTGTAATGTATATATGCATATACACACATATACATGGCATTTTGGATGTTGTGGGAAGTCAGGGACCCTGAACAGAGGGACCAGATGAAGCCATGGCAGAAGAACATAAATTGTGAAGATTTCATGGACATTTATTAGTTCCCCAAATTAATACTTTTATAATTTCTTATGTCTGTCTTTACTGCAATTGCTGAACATAAATTATGAAGATTTCATGGACACTTATCACTTCCCCAGTCAATACCCTTGTGATTTCCTATGCCTGTCTCTACTTTAATCTCTTAATCCCATCATCTTCGTAAGCTGAGGAGGATGTATGTGGCCTCAGGACCCTGTGATGATTGCGTTAACTGCACAAATTGTTTGTAGAGCATGTGTGTTTGAATGATATGAAATTTGGGCACCTTGAAAAAAGAACAGGATAACAGCAATGTTCAGGGAACAAGGGAGATAACCTTAAACTCTGACTGCTGGTGAGCCAAGTGGAACAGAGTCGTATTTGTCTTCTTTCAAAAGCAAATAGGAGAAATATTGCTGAATTCTTTTTCTCAGCAAGGAACATCCCTGAGAAAGAGAATGCGCCCCTGAGGGTAGGCCTCTGAAATGGCTGCTTTGGGGGCTGCTGTCTTTTATGGTCGAAGATGAAGGGATGAAATAAGCTCCAGTCTCCTGTAGCACTCCCAGGCTTGTTAGGGTGAGGAAATTCCTGCCTAATAAATTTTGGTCAGACTGGTTGTCTGCTCTCAAACCCTGTCTCCTGATAAGATGCTATCAATTACAATGTGTGCCCGAAACTTCATTAGCAATTTTAATCTCGCCCTGTCCTGTGGTCCTGTGATCTCACCCTGCCTCCATTTGCTTTGTGATATTTTATTACCTTGAGAAGCATGTGATTTCTGTGACCCACACCCTATTCGTACACCCCCTCCCCTTTTGAAAATCGCTAATAAAAACTTGCTGGTTTTACGGCTCAGGGGCATCACAGAACCTGCCGACATGTGATGTCTCGCCCAGACACCCAGCTTTAAAAATTCTCTTTTATACTCTTTCCCTTTATTTCTCAGACCAGCCAACACTTAGGGAAATAGAAAAGAACTCACGTTGAATATTGGGGGTGGGGTTTCCCCTGATATTTGGATATAAGCCATTTTAACTGGGGTGAGATGATATTCTATTTTTGATTTGAATTTCTCTGATGATCAGTTGAACACCTTTTCATATGCCTGTTTGTCACTTATAGGTTTTCTTTTTGAGAAATGTCTATTCAAATATTTTGCCCAACTTTTGATCAGATTATTAGATTTTTAAAATATAGTTGTTCAAGCTCTTTATATATTCTGGTTATTAATCTCTTGTCAGATGAGTACTTTGCAAATATTTTCTCCCATTCTGTGGGTTGTTCTTCATTGTATTGATTGTTTTCTTTGCAGTGCATTAGCTTTTTAACTTGATGTGATAACGTTTGTCCATTTTTGCTTTGGTTGCCTGTGCTTGTGGGGTATCACTCCAGAAATTTTTGCCTAGACCAATGTCCTGGAGATTTTTCCCAATGTTTTCTTGTAGTAGTTTCATAGTGTGAGGTGCTAGATTTGTCTTTAATCCATTTTGATATGATTTTTGTATATGGGGGAAAATAGGGGTCAAGTTTCATTCTTCTGCATATGGATATCCAGTTTTTCCAGCACTGTTTGTTGAAGAGACTGTCTTTTCCCCAGTGTATGTTCTTGGCACCTTTGTCAAAAATGAGTTCACTGTAGGTGTGTGGATTTGTTTCTCAGTTCTCTATTCTGTTCCATTGGACTATTTGTCTATTTTTATGTCAATATCGTGCTGTTTTGGTTACTATAGCTCTGTAGTATAATTTAAAGTCAGGCAATGTGATTTCTCCAGTTATAGTCTTTTTGCTTAGGATAGCTTTTGCTATATGGGGTATTTTGTGGTTGCATCTATGTTTTAGGATTTTTTTTTTCTATTTCTATGAAGAATGTCATTGGTATTTTCATAAGCATTACATTGAATCTGTAGATTGCTTTGTGTAATGTGGACATTTTTAACAATATTGATTCTTTTAATCCATGAACATAGAATATCTTTTCCTGTTTTGGTGTCCTCTTCAATTTCTTTCATCAGTGTTTTATAGTTTTCCTTATAGAAATATTTCACTTCTTTGGTTAATTCTTAGGTATTTAATTTAATGTGTGTCTGTTGTAAATGGTATTACTTTTTAAATTTCTTATTTACATTGTTTTCTGTTGGCATATAGAAATGCTCCTGATTTTTGTATGTTGATTTTGTATCCTACAACTTCATTGAATTTGTTGATCAGTTCTGATATTTTTCTTGTGGAGTCTTTACGTTTTTCCAAATATAAGATTATATCATCTGCAAGCAAAGATAATGTGACTTCTTCCTTTCCAATTTGGATGCCTTAATATCTATGTCTTGTTTGATTGCTTTAGCTAGGACTTTCAGTACTATGTTGAATAACAGTAGTGTCAGTGGGCATCCTTGTCATGTTCCAGATCTTACAGGAAAAGCTTTCAGTTTTTCCCCATTCAGTATGATACTAACTGTGGGTCTGTCATTTATGGCTTTTATTATGTTGAGGTATGTTCCTTCTATTCCCAGTTTTTGAGGGGTTTTATCATGATGGGATGTTGAATTTTATCAAATTTGTTTTCAGCATCAATTGAAATTATTGTTTTTATTCTTCATTCTGTTGATATGATATATCATATTGATTAATTTGTATATGTTGAACCATCTCTTGCATCCCAGAGATAAGTCCCACTTAGTCATGATGAATAAATCTTTCTAATGTATTGTTGAAGTTGGTTTGCTAGTATTTTGTTGAGGGATTTTGCGTCAATATTCATCAGAGATATTGGCCTATAGTTTTCTTTTTTTGGTGTGTCTTTGTCTTGTTTTGTTATCAGGGTAACACTGGCGTCATACAGTGAGTTTGGAAGTATTCCCTCATCCTCTATTTTTTGGAATACTTGAGTAGGATTGGTATTAGCTCTTTAAATGTTTGCTAGAATTTAACAATGAATTATTCAGGTCCCAGGCTTTTTATTACGGGGAGACGTTTTATTATGGCTTTGATCTCATTGCTTGTTATTAGTCTGTTCAGGTTTTGGATTTCTTCCTAGTTCACTCTTGGTAGGTTGTATGTATCTAGGAATTTGTCAGTTTCCTCTAGATCTTCCAATTTATTGGTGTATAGTTGCTCATAGTAGGCACTCATGATTCTTTGAATTTCTGTTGTGTTAGTTTTAATCTCTCCCATTTCATTTATGATTTTATTTATTTGGGTCTTTTTTCTTTTTTAGTTAGCCTGGCTGAAGGTTTGTCAATTTTGTTTAACTTTTCAGAAAACCAACTTTTTGTTTTATTGATCTTTTGTTTTATTTTAAAATTTCAATTTGATTGATTTCTGCTCTGATATTTATTATTTATTTTCTTCTACTAGTTTTGGTTTCATTTGGTCTTGCTTTTCTAGCTCTTTAAGATGGATCCTTAGATTGTTTATTTGAAGATTTTTTTTTTTTTTTTTTTTGATGTAGGCACTTATAACTATAAACTTCACTCTTAGTACTGCTTTTGCTGTATCCCATAGGTTTTGGTATGTTGTGTTTTCATTATCATTTATCTCAAGAAAATTTTTAATTTCTTTCTTAATTTCTTTATTAATCCACTGGTCATTTAGGAGCATATTATTTAATTTCCATGCATTTTTTCCATGTATAACAGTTTTCAAAATTCCTCTTTTTATTAATTTCTAGTTTTATTCCATTGTGGTCAGAGGAGATGCTTGATGTTATTTAAATTTTTTGAATGTTTTAAGGCTTTTTTAAACCTATCATATGGTCTATCCTTAAGAATTATCCATGTGCTATGGGATATTGCCATCTTAACAATATTAAATCTTTATATCCATAAACATAGGGTATCTTTTCATTTACTTTAGTCTCTTTAATTTCTTTCAGCAATATTTCGTAGTTTTAAGCCTACAAATCTTGTTCCTTCTTAAGTTTATTCCTAAACATTATATTCTTTTTCATAAGTTGAATTGTTAATTTCCCTTTCAGAATATTTATAAATATTGTATAGAAATGCAACTGATTTTTTGCATGTTGAAATTGTGTATAGAAACTTCAGTAAATTTATTTATTAGCTCTAATAGTTTTCTTTGGAACATTTAGGGAATTCTACACATAAGATCACATCATCTGTGAATTTTATTTCTTTATTTCCAATTTGGATACTTTTTATTTCTTCTTAATTACTCTGGTTAGAACTTCTGGTATTATATTCAATAGAAGAGGTAAAGTTAGCATTTCTTGTCTTCTTCCTGATCTTAGAGGGAAAGCTTTCTGCTTTTTCCAGTATTATCATTTTAGCTGTTAGCTTATCATATATGGCCTTTATTATGTTGAGGCACATTTTTTCTATACTTAATTTGATGAGAGTCTTTATCATGAAAGTATGGTGAATTATGTCAAATGCTTTTTCTGAATATATTTGAGATGATGATATGTGAGTTTTGTCCTTAATTCCTATATTATAATATATTACGATGATTACTTTTTGTAAGTTGAACCACCCTTCCATACCTGGGATAAATTTCACTTTGTCTTGGTATATAATATTTTTAATATCCTGCTTAATTCAATTTGTTAATATTTTGTTGAAGATTTTTTTATGTATATTCATAAAAGATATTGGGCTGTAGTTTTCTCTTTTTGTGTGGTGTCTTTCTGTGGCTTCAATTTTAGGTAAATGCTGTCTCATAGAATGAGTTGTGAAGTGTCCCTACTTTTGCAGATATTTGGAAGAGTTTGAAATGGATTTATGTAATTTTTACTTAAGTGTTTGGTAGCATTCACTAGTGAAACCATATGGTCCTGAACTTTTCTTTGTTAGGAGGTTTTTGATTATTACCTCCAATTGCTTTGTTTGTAATTGGCCTATTCAGACTTTATATTTCTTCTTGATTAAGTCTTAGCAGGTTGTATATTTCTAGGAATTTTCCCATTTTTCCAATTTTCTGGCATATAACTGTTCATAATAGTCCCTTAATGTTCCTTTTTTTTTTTTTTTTCTGAGGCATCCGTTGTAATATCTCCTCTTTCATTTGTATTTTATTTGAGTCTTCTCTCTTTTTTTCTTAGTCTAGCTAAGGATTTGTTGATCTTAGTTTTTCCAAAAACCAATTCTTAGTATTGATTATTTTGTATTTGATTTATTTTTGCTCTGATCCTTGTTATATCCTTTATTCTGCTAACTTTGCGTTTAGTCAGTTTTTCTTTTTCTAGTTTCTTGAGGTATGTGGTTAGGTTATTTATTTGAAATTTTTCTTATTTCTTAATGTAGATGTTTGTTGTTATAAGCTTTTTTTCTTATTACTGCTTTTACTGCTGACCATAAGTTTTGTTATGCTGTGTTTTAGTTTTCATTCATCTCAAAGTATTTTTAAATTCTTTTTTATTTCTTCTTTGACTCTGATAGTTATTGTGCATTAGATAAGATAACTGCTGCACCTAGTCTTGTCAGGCTGGCTTTGTGTAAGAGATGAATCTCACTAATCAGCCTGGTCAGAGATTCCAGGTCCCTCTCAAATCCTCTTGCTTGTCTGAACCACAGTCTGTGTTCATAATGGCCCCAAGCAGATTAGGGTGTGCCAAGTCCTGTTATTGCCTTCAGATAGGTGAAATAGAAACCATTTCCTCAAGATGCAGCTGAAAAGGTTGGGGGTGTTAGATGAGTATTCCAGTTCATTCTATCCTCAGGGAGAAACTAAAAGCTGGAGTTTAACACTCTCTTAATAAACTACCTTTTTGTTCTTTGTGGTCTAGGGAGTCTCATAAATTCAGAGCCTTGCCAATTCTCAGAGCTAGGTGATTTAGGAGCCAGACTCTGAGGTGGGAGCTGCAAAAGTAGGGGTGTTCGGCTCTGTGTCCCCACTCAAATCTCACCTTTAATTGTAGTTCCCATAATCCCCACATGTCATGGGAGGGACCCAGTGGGAGGTAATTTAAACATGGGAGTGGTTACCTTTATGCTGTTCTCATGATAGTAAGTTCTTACAAGATCTGATGGTTCTATAAGGGGCTTTTCCCCCTTTGCTTAGCACCTCTCCTTCCTGCTGCCATGTGAAGGAGGACATATTTGCTTCCCCTTCTACCATGATCATAAGTTTCCTGAGGCCTCCCCAGCCATACAGAACTGTGAGTCAATTAAACCTCTTTCCTTCATAAATTACCCAGTCCTGGGCAGTTCTTTTATAGCAGCATGAGAAAGGACTAATATAGGGTGTTTGATGCATGCATAAACTGCTTCTGGAAAGAATGTATACACATGGATTTATGTCTGCCACTGTCTGAGAGATAAGCCTGGGAAGTACCTATACTTCCCTTCAGGCTCATGGAAGTCTGTAGTTTATTCGCCCCATCTGCTCCCAGATATAGGCTAGCCAGAAGCCTGACTCTGTGGCAAAAGATGTAAAAGTGTGCAGACAGCCCACTTCCAGGGAGATATAGGGAGCTGGACATTTTAGCCCATTCCCTGTGGACTTAGGCACTACAGCTACTGGACATTCCTTTGTATTATTCAAAACCACCTCATTGTTGTGTGCGGCCTAGGGAAACTTGAGAATGCTGAGTCCCTTTCATTTTCAGGGCTAATTTGAGAGCAGAAGCCTCTGGGGAAACCATAAAAGTTAGGGCACTATATATGTGGTTCAAACCCTTTACTCCTCAGTGAGAAGTGGGGTATTGGAGATTCCTTCCTGTTTATATGGTATTGTCACTGGTGGAGGGTGTTCAGGTTCTTGGCATCTTGAACAAAGAATTGGACAAAACACACAAACAAAACAAGGAAGGAATGAAGGGATTTATTGAAAATGAAAGTACACTCCACAGTGCGGGAGTAGGCTTGAGCATAGGAGCTCAAAGACCGTGTTACAGAATTTTTGGGCATTTAAATATCCTCTGGAGGATTCCGTTGGTTACTTCAAGTCTGCCCTATGTAAATGGAGAGGATGAAGTAAAGTAACAAAGTCATTTACTTGGCCAACGCTCTATGGAGAGGATATTTCCTGTTATAGCTGAAGTGTTGATTGGCTTTATGTTCCCTGCCTCCACACCATATTTTCCTGCCTCATCTCCCCCTCCAAGAGATGTGATCCCCATAAATCTTTATGGGAGGCAGAAGAACCAAAGATCTTTCTGTAACTGCTTCATTCTGGCTTGGGGTGTAGTTCCTATCTGTTGGGGATTATGAAACTCACCCTGCTCTAGTGAAGGCAGGGTAGTTTCTTGATGGCCAGGAGTGGTGTCTTCACCTAGAACTGGCTGGAACCTTTTTTGCATGATCATCTGAAGCTTGATGGTTCCTAGGCAAGAGGAAATGAATTTGGTTAAAAGATTTAATGGGAACTTCAGGGGGTAGATAGCTATACTGTCAAAAATGTTTGCTACAGAGATTTGCAGGAGAAAAAACAAAACCTGATCTGTTCTAGAATCTATGTGTTTCCTTAAAGTCTTAGCACAAATGACTCCATTTTGGTTTGGTTTGGTTTGGTGCGCTGGGGCCTAGTGCATGAGCTCAGTCCAAAACAATGGCCTCCCAGAATTTTGTTTAAAAAATTCCCCCTTTTTGGTCAGGTTCTCACTTAGGCGAGAGTATGACCAAAACTTAGGACCTTACTTAGCACCACTCTTAGTTACTATCATTTTGGGTTTCTGGTCTCAGTGCATCATTTATAGGTTACAGTGTCCTCATGGTTGCATATTTCTTTCAGCTCCTGTTATTCCAGTTGAAGAGAGACCATGTGGCATTCTAGAGATGGCTGGATGCAAGCATTTAAAACCTTTGAGAGAATACAGTGCACCAAGGAGACTATTATTATGACTATTGGGAGGATGATACCAAGAGTTTGGAGTATACTGTCTACCCAAGGTCCCCATAAACCAAACCTCTTGAAACTAAATAGATCAAAGAATGAGCTAGATGAATAGTTTACTCACTTGACTAAGCAACTTCTTCATCAGTCCCCTACTACTGAATTTCTATAATCTTCATTTGATGTATTTCCCCATAGGCTACAAGTGCTAGCAGCTGCACAGGTACTTTTCTGTTTAGCTAATTCTATTATTTAGCATAACTTTCACAAGATAATCTAAAGTCTGTTATGTAACTGTAGCCTTTACAGTAGAATTTGCTATAGAACCTATCATGAGGGATATATTTCTAATCATTGCTTCTTTTACTTTAAACCACGGAGAAAGGACCTAACAAATGATGCACTTTTAGAAGAGTGAAGGCCTTTTTGCAATGTTCTCTTTAACTCATGATGTGGGTTAAGAGGAGTGAACCAATGTTTTGTTTTTGATTGATTATGAAGCAACATATGCAGCATTAAAGTTTCTTACCTACATTGTGCCTTCATCTTTTATTTATCAAAGTATAAGGTTATCCATGTATAAGGCTGGCTTTAAACTTCTGCACAAATAAAAGAATACCCCATAAGTGCACATAACAGACTCCCTTTCCACTTCTATTTTTTGTAGAGGCATAAGCAAGAAAAAATATTCAAAGATAAGAGTTTCATGTAATAGAAGTCTTAGTCTGTGAACTTGGGAAAAGCTGTTCACATCAAGGATGCCATCTTCTTCTTGGGAGAAATTTCTCTGGTTAGTTTTACCTTGAGGGTTCCAATGGGTGCATACCTCCAAGAGTGTGGAGGAATCCTTCTCAGTTGTGAGATTACAAACCCAAAGCCCAAGGTCCTGAGGTTTTGTTGTAGTGTAGATGGCAAGGACAGTTTTGCTCTGATGTTCTCAGAAGATCCAAACCATAAAAAGTATTTTTACCTGGTGAAAATACACTGTAAACTAATAATCTAGTGTTATAACATCAGTCCTCTTGCATGGGAAAGCTTCTATACAACCAGGAAACATGCATTGAAAATAACAAATGGGCTAGGCACGGTGGCTCATGACATAATCCCAGCACTTTGGGAAGCTGAGGCGGGTGGATCGCCTGAGGTCAGGAATTTGAGACCAGCATGGCCAACATGGTGAAACCTCATCTCTACTAAAAAGTACAAAAATGAGCTGGGCATGGTGGTGGACACCTATAATCCCAGTTACTTGGGAGGCTGAGGCAAGAGAATTGCTTAAACCTGGGAGACAGAGGTTGCAGTGAGCTGAGATTGTGCCACTGCACTCCACACTGGGCAACAGAGAGAGACTCCACCTCAAAAAACTAAAAAAGAAAAAGAAAAAAAAAAAAAGAAAATCAAATGAAATCCCTTTATAAAAGGTTTACATGGCCCATCAGGTGACTAAATTGTCATGCGCGTCCCTGTGAAGAGACCACCAAATAGGCTTTGTGTGAGCAATAAAGCTGTTTAATCACCTGGGTGCAGGCAGGCTGAGTCTCAAAAGAGAGTCAGTGAAGGGAGATAAGGGTGGGGCCGTTTTATAAATTTGGGTAGGTAAAGGAAAATTACAGTCAAAGGAGGGTTGTTCTCTGGTGGGCAGGAGTGGCGGTCACAAGGTGCTCAGTGGGGGAGCTTTTTGAGCTAGAATGAGCCAGGAAAAGGACTTTCACAAGGTAATGTCATCACTTAAGGCAAGGACCGGCCATTTTCACTTCTTTTGTGGTGGAATGTCATCAGTTAAGGCAGGGCAGGGCATTTTCACTTCTTTTGTGATTCTTCAGTTACTTCAGGCCATCTGGGCATATATACGTGCAGGTCACAGGGGATGCGATGGCTTGGCTTGGGCTCAGAGGCCTGATATTCCTGCCTTCTTATATTAATAAGAAAAATAAAACAAAATAGTGTCGAAGTGTTGGGGTGGCAAAAATTTTTGGGGGGTGGTATGGAGAGAGAGAATGGGCGATGTTTCTCAGGGCTGCTTTAAGCGGGATTAGGGGCAGCATGGGAACCTAGAGTGGGAGAGATTAAGCTGAAGGGAGAGCTTGTGGTAAGAGGTGATATTGTGGGTTGTTACAAGGAGCATTTGTTGCATAGAATGATTGGTGATGGCCTGGATGCGGTTTTGCATGAATTGAGAAACTAAATGGAAGACACAAGGTCTGTATAAGAGAAGGAGAAAAAACGAGGTATTAAAGGACTAAGAATTGGGAGGACCTAGGACATCTAATTAGAGAGCGCCTAAGGGGGTTCAGCATAATTACTTGGTTGGTGAGTTTTTAGGCTCTAAGTTTTTGGGGTGCAGTTCAAGGTGGGCTGGTGTCTGGAATGAAACTGGGACCTAATAAAAAGGAGTGCCTATACAGGGGTTTAAATGGACTGTACCCTCTAGCATTCTGAGGACAGGCCTGAATTCTGAGAAGAGAAAGTGGTAAAAGTATTGTCTAGTCTATTTTAAGTTGGTGACTGAGCTGGTGAGGTGTGTTTTTAAAAGACCATTAGTCCGTTCTACCCTTCCTGAAGATTGAGGACAGTAAAGGATATAAAGGTTTCACTGAATACCAAGAGCCTGAGAAACTGTTTGGGTGATTTGACTATTAAAGGCTGGTCCGTTATCAGACTGTATAGAGGTGTGAAGGCCAAACTGAGGAATTCTGTCTGACAGAAGGGAAGAAATGACCGCGGTGGCCTTCTCAGACCCTCTGGGAAAGGCCTCTGTACTTATCCAGTGAAAGTGTCTACCTAGACTAAGATATTTTAGTTTTCTGACTTGGAGCATGTGAGTAAAGTCAATTTGCCAGTCCTGGGCAGGGACAAATCTTTGAGCTTGATGTGTAGGGAAGGGAGGGGGCCTGAGAAATTCCTGAGGAGTAGTAGAATAGCAGACGGAACACTGAGAAGTGATTTTCTTGAGGACAGATGTCTAGGATGGAAAGGAAATGAGAGGTTCTAAGAGATAGGCTAATGACTTGTAACATAGATGGAAGAGGTTATGAAATGACAACAGAATAGAATGGGCGTGTGAGGTTGGAAGGAGATATTTTCCTTGGTCTAAGAACTATTTGCCTTGTGTGGGAAGAGATTGATAAGTGGAAGTTTCAGCGGGGGAGTAGGTGGGAGTGACCGATGTGAAGGAGGAAAACTGCCATGAGGGATAGAAGTTGGAATGCTAGCTGCTTTTTTAGCTAACTTATCGGCATAAGCGTTGTCTTGAGCGATGGTGGGGGGAAGAAAATAGATTTTGGAAGTTATGAGAACTGTAGAGTGAGTTGAGCATAGTTTGTGATTTTTAGGGCCTCTAACAGTATTAAAGCAGTGGCAGCTGCTGCACGCAGAAATGAGGGCCAGGCTAAAACAGTAAGGTCAGGTTGTTTGGACAGAAAGGCTACAGGACGCGGTCCTGGCTCTTGTGTAAGAATTCTGACCACACTAACCATACCTAAGAAGGAAAGGAGTTGTTGTTTTGTAGAAGAGATTGGGGTTTGGGAGATTAGCCAGACACTATCAGCAGGGAGAGTAAGTGTGTATTTATGAGAATTATGTTGAGATAGGTAACAGATGAGGAAGAAATTTGGGCTTGACTGAAGTAATGGGGGCTGCCCGTGAAGCCTTGCAGCAGTACAACCTAGGTAATTTGCTGAGCCTGATGGGTGTCAGGGTCAGTCCAAGTGAAAGCAAAGAGAGGCTGGGATGAAGGGTGCAAAAGAATAGTAAAGAGAGTATGTTTGAAATCTAGAACAGAATAATGGGTTGTAGAGAGCGGTATTGAGGATAGGAGAGTATATGGCTTTGGCACCATGGGGTGGAGAGGCAAGACAATGTGGTTGATAAGGCGCAGATCCTGAACTAACTTGCAAACCTTGTCTGGTTTTAGGACAGGTAAAATGGGGGAATTGTAAGGAGGGTTTATAGGTTTTAGGAGCTCATGCTGTAGCAGGCGAGTGATAACAGGCCTTAATCCTTTTAAAGCATGCTGTGGGATGGGATATTGGCGTTGAGTGGGGTAAGGGTGATTAGGTTTAATGAGATGGTAAGGGGTGCATGATCAGTCACCAAGGAGGGAATAGAGGTATCTTATACTTGTGGGTTAAGGTTGGGGGATACAAGGGGGGATGTGAAGGAGGCTTTGAACTGGGGGAAAAGGCAGCAATGAGGTATGACTGTAGCCTAGGAATAGTCAGGGAAGCAGATAATTTAGTTAAAATGTCTTGGCCTAATAAGGGAACTGGGCAGTTGGGGATAACTAAAAAAGAGTGCATAAAGAATCTTGTCCAAGTTGGCACCAGAGTTGGGGAGTTTTAAGAGGTTTAGAAGCCTGGCCATCAATACCTACAACAGTTATGGAGGCAATGGAAACAAGCCTTTGAAAAGAAGGTAATGTGGAGTGGGTAGCATCCGTATTGATTAAGACTAAAGCATCTGTGATGGTCCATGAGGCTTCTGAGGCGATGGGGGCAGCGTCAATCTTCAGCCGCTAAGCTGAGAAGGTCTGGAAAGGAGTGTCAGAGAGCCTTGGGGCAAAGCTCCAGGGGCTCTGGGAGTGACTGCCAGGCGAGTTGGACAGTACGATTTCTAGTGGGGTCCTGCACAGATGGGACATGGCTGAGGAATCCTGGGCTGTGGGCATTCCTTGGCCTAGTGGCCAGATTTCCGGCACTTGTAGCAAGCTCCTGGGGGAGGAGGTTCTGGAGGAACCTTTGGCAGCTGCGGTTCAGGCGTTTGGAGCTGTGTGCTGGAGATGTGGCTGGGGTTTGTCTCACAGTGGAGGTAAGGAATTGCAACTCAGAAATAAGTTGCTACTCGACTGCCGCTACTCTATTATTGTACACCTTGAAGGCGAGGTTCATTAAGTCCTGTTGTGGGGTTTGAGGGCTGGAATTTCATTTTTGGGGTTTTATTTAATGTCAGGAGCAGATTGGGTAATAAAATATGTACTGAGAATAAGACAACCTTTTGATCTTTTAGGGTCTAGAGCTGTAAAGCGTCTCAGGGTTGCTGCTAAATGGGCCATGAATTGGGCTGGGCTTTTCATATTTGATGAAAAAGAGCCTAAACGCTAACTGATTTGGGAGAGGTCGGATAAAGAAAAAGGAGCATTAACCTTGACTATGCCTTTAGCTCTAGCCACATTTTAAAGAGGAAATTGCTGGGCAGGTGGGGGAGGGCTAGTCACAGAATGAAACTGTAAGCCAGACCAGGTGTGAGGAGGGGAGGTATTAAAAGGATTATATGGTGGGGGAGGAGAGGCTGAGGAAAATTGGGACCTAGCTCAGCCTGGCAAGGAGGGGACAGGTCAGATGGGTCTGTAGAACAGGAAGATTGGAAAGACTCAGTGACACTTGGGATTGGGACTGAGGGGACAGGCAGGAGGGAAAGAAGGAAGATTTGGGATGAGTTGCATTGGGAACAGAGACTAGGGAGGGACTGATGTGTAAAAGAATGCCTGGACATCAGGTCCTTCAGACCGTTTGCCTATTTTATGACAAGAATTATTTAGCTCTTGTAGGATGGAAAAATTGACAGTGCTGTTTTCTGGCCATTTAGAGCCATTGTCAAGTTTGTATTGGGGCCAAGTGGTGTTGCAGAAGAAGATAAGGTGTTTAGGTTTTAGGTCAGGTGTGAGTTGAAGAGGTTTTAAGTTCTTGAGAACACAGGCTAAGGGAGAAAAAGGAGGAATAGAGGGTGGAATGTGCCTATAGTGAAGGAGGCAAGCCAGAGAAAAGAGAGAGTAGAGACACGGAGAGAAGGAGTTCAGGGGTTCTTACTTTCCAGAAAAGTGGGAAAGGGGTCAGGGCGTGAAATAAGGTTTCAGGGTGTGATAAGAGGTTGGGGTGTGGAAATAAGGGGTTGGGATGCAAAGATAAGAGATTGGGGTGCAGAAATAAGGGGTTGGGGTGCAAAAATAAGAGGTCGGGGCACGGAAATAAGGGGTTGGAGCACAACAATAAGAGATTGTGGCACAGAAATAAGGGGTTGGGGCACAAAAATAAGAGGTTGGGGTGTGGAAATAAGGGGTTGGGAGGTTCTTGCCCCCCAGAAAAGCAGAGAAGGGGTAGAGACAGGGAGAGAAGGGGTTGGGGTTCTTGCCCCTATTCCAGAAAAGCAGAGAAGGGGCAGAGGCAGGGAGAGAAGGAGTCAGGGTTCTTGCCCCTCCCCTAGAAAAGCGGGACTTGCTGCTAAGGGTGAAGGACCAAGGCAGGCGTCCTTGTGGTGTGGTCAGACACCTCTGAAACATGGGTGAATAATCAGAGAGGCATCCCTGCAATGATCAAACACCAAGGGAAGGCTGCCTTCCTGAGTCCATGACCGGCACCGGAGTTTTGGGTCCATGGATAAAATGTGTCTCCTTGTCTCTACCAGAAAATGAAAGGAATTAAAATTAAGAGAAGGGAGAGATTGAAGGGTGGCACCAAGATTGAAAGGAGAAAGAGGTTGAGGGATAGTGAGAGAGGTTGGAGAAGAGAGTAAAAAGAGGCCACTTACCCGATTTAAAATTGGTGGGATGTTCGCCAGATGTTACTTGGGCTGGTGGGTCTGAGGACCAGAGGTCGTAGGTGGATCTTTCTCACAGAGCAAAGAGCAGGAGGACAGGGGATTGATCTCCTAAGGGAGGTTCCCCGATCCGAGTCATGGCACCAAAATGTCATGCGCGTCCATGTGAAGAGACCACCAAACAGGCTTTGTGTGAGCAATAAAGCTTTTTAATCACCTGAGTGCAGGCAGGCTGAGTCTGAAAAGAGAGTCAGTGAAGGGAGATAAGGGTGGGGCCGTTTTATAGATTTGGGTGGGTAAAGGAAAATTACAGTCAAAGGGGGAGTGTTCTCTGGTGGGCAGGAGTGGGGGTCACAAGGTGCTCAGTCGGGGAGTTTTTGAGCCAGGATGAGCCAGGAAAAGGACTTTCACAAGGTAATGTCATCACTTAAGGCAAGGACCGGCCATTTTCACTTCTTTTGTGGTGGAATGTCATCAGTTAAGGCAGGGCAGGGCGTTTTCACTTCTTTTGTGATTCTTCAGTTACTTCAGGCCATCTGGGTGTATATACGTGCAAGTCACAGGGGATGCAATGGCTTGGCTTAGGCTCAGAGGCCTGACACAAATGTACATGAAGCTTTAATTGTCTTCCCAGGAATATGGGACCAAGCATTGGTTATTAACTATTTTAAACAATTTCAGTATCAGCAGGTTTAACATGAAAACATGACAAAGCATTTTCTTGATATTCAATTAATTTTGTTCTACATGGGTTAGTAGCTTTATACAAGGAAATTTGGTTATTTCTGTGGTTTACAATAACTTAACATAATAACCATAATTACAATTGATAGCATATAGTATTTTAGAAATCCCATACAATTTTGGAACATATATTAGTATTATTCACAAAAGTATAACCTAAAGAAGATTGAACATCATTTTGGCAATCCCATGTACCTAAACATGTCAAATAATCCTGTTTACCTCTTTCTGGATGCTTCCAAGGGCCCTTTGATCCATCCAGAAAGCCAGGCATTAGGAAAGACAATTTTGAAACTTAAGTGTGATTTTGGAGTTCTATATTACCACAAATTATTTATTTTGCTAAAATGATGTTTCAGAAATTTTAAAGAAGCAAAAACCTTTTACCAAAAAAAAAAAAAAAAAAACCCACATTCTACTGCTTTTACACACCTTGCATGTAAAACTGTTTCCGGTGGTTTTAATTGCATGTTACAATGGTGACTCTTAGCAATTTTAACTTTAATGTAAAATCTGGTAAGTTATGTTCTGATAAGGTTTGACTGTTTTCAGCACAGCTAGGGGTGTGGCCAACTGCACATATCCCCAGGCCCTGCCTAGCTGGAAAGCAGGCAAGTTAAACAATTTTCAAAAGCCAAAGAAGCAGTTTATGACCTTAAAGCATTTATCAAACCTAATATTTGAACATAATTTAGACCACATGTTTACATTTTGAGGACAATTATATTTTACCAATAATCTTTAAAACCATCTTTATTTCCCAAAGATTGCTAAAGTCCCATGAACTAAAGGGCATTACACTTTCTACTTTTCTGACAAAATATTTAAGTTCTTCTTATCATTAAACTAATTAATTTAGAACTTAACGGAGGTGATTAACCAGTTTGCAGAGAGAAAGAGGCGAAAGACTGGTAAGAAATTCTTACCCTTTTGGTGACCGGCCAGGTTTCTGGTTTCTCTCTCCCTGAGTGGCCCTGGGGACCCTGCTTGACTGTTCACAAACAAACACATTGCCATGAGTTAAGAATATTCATAATAGTTGACAAATTTTGGAGAACCTGGGCAGAGAGAGAAATATGACCCAAATTCTATTTGTGAGAGTATACTCAACACACTTAAAGTATCAGGAAGCCTAAAATCCAAAAAGTTAGTTTAAGGATAAAAAGCTGGTGTGCTCCAATTATTCCTGCAGCCTGACAAAGGTATCTTAGGAATTCCAGATAAATGGAACAAATGGTAAGCGGCAAGAAATGCATAGGAAACAAAGTAACTATTCACAGAACCAAATAAAAGGCTTCTGCTAGCATGGTTCTATATATATGGATACACAGCAAAGCCAGAAGAGAATAAACAGCAAATAAGTGAAAACTAGAAGCAAAAACAAATAAACAGGAAACCAACCTTAAATTTTCCTAATCAATTTACCCTGCAGGCTATAGTGTTGCCTAGGGCTCCAAAAACCCACATAATGAATATTTTATTCCTGATATACAATTCAATGTCCTTAAGTTCATCAATATTATACCTCCTGTGCAATTAAGAAATTCACTTTAGGCACATCACCAATAAGTACTCTAACAATATCCATGCAAAACAGTAAACATAGTGTGAAGCAGTGCAAGCATGTATGTGAAATTTGGCTCCACACTAAATCCAGTTTCATGCTTAACTATATTGCAAAAAAAAAATTGCCAAACTGCCAATGCATTTCTTTACAATATTTCTTATTTTACTCAAGACTATGAGCTTTAACTATGAAAATGTTAGTCAAATGTGCCAGTTCTGTATCAGCTTTTAAAGAATATTTTATTATTTAAACTTTTTCCACATCTTTCCCCCTACTTAATGGTTCCTTACTACACTGTTTCATAAATAACCTTTTCAAATCTGTAATTTGAACTACCTTTTAGATAACTTCTGAATTAGACAAAATTACTATTTTTCACTAGTGACATAACCTTTTTGGCACATTTTGTATACCGAATTATGTGTTAACTAGAATTTTATCCTTAGTAACCTAAAACTTCAGTGAAGCCCTAAAAAGCAAGAAATCCTGAACTATCAGATATAGGCATTTATAGATAAGAACAGTTCCACAATTTTAGAAACATATTGCCCCATATCACAACCCCTTCTTAATTGGAAATGACTCAGATATTAAATGAGCATCAAAAATAGCTTTAAGGCCAGGCGCGGTGGCTCACGCCTGTAATCCCAGCACTCTGGGAGGCTGAGGCGGGCGGATCACAAGGTCAGGAGATTGAGACCATCCTGGCTAACACGGTGAAACCCCGTCTCTATAAAAATACAAAAAATTAGCTGGGCGTGGTGGCGGGCGCGTGTAGTCCCAGCTACTCGGGAGGCTGAGGCAGGAGAATGGCGTCAACCCGGGAGGCGGAGCTTGCAGTGAGCCGAGATCACGCCACTGCACTCCAGCCTGGGCGACCAGCAAGACTCCGTCTCAAAAAAAAAAAAAAAAAGCTTTAATATTTTAATTTACACGAAAAGGTTACCTAAAACATTTATCTCATTCACTGTACATACTTTTTACTTTTAACACAGGAGACATGAGACATCAATAAACATATTTAAAATGAACATTGGTTTGGTCTGGAAAGGCAGGACAACTCTAAGTAGGTAGGGCGTTTGGAGGTTTTCAGATCACAGGTGGGAGACAAAGGGTTGCATTCTTTTGAGTTTCTGATTAGCCTTTCCAAAGGAAGCAATCAGATATGCATTTCTCTCAGTGAGACTTTGAATAAAATGGGAGGCAGGCTCGCCCCAAGCAGCTCCCAGCTCAAATTAACAGTGACATTTAAAAATATCTAACAAAGACAAACATAAAATTCAGACAAAATGTAGGCTGACAATTCTGAAGGCATTTCTATTTTTATTCCACCAAATAATTTTAAAGCTAGCATGTTTAGTAAAGTTATACTTTAAGTCACGTGAACTTGAAAATTGCTTAGACTTATTTACTTATGAAGCTCTTTTACTTGTAAGCCAATTTTGGTAGACACAACCTATAACAGTAAGTGTACATACAAATAAACACATCTAGACTTGTATACACACAAGTAAATGAAGATCCAATAACCTGGAACCTTATCCATGAGATAGCAACATAAGCTTGCCAGTTTTACTTTGCCCCAATAGATAATTCAGTGAAGGCTATGAACCAAAATTTGGGGTAAAGTAGTCTCCATGGCAGTTTGATTTTTAAAGGCCAAACTTCCCCAGATTCCAAAGAGTACTGGGGCAAAACTGTACCAAAGGAGGGTGTCACATGTTAACCAGGCTTAGGACCGAAGCACAAAAGCCTGGTTACATTCAATGCTATTCTACTTTCCCATTCAACAGTAAACTTGAGATTCCAAACAATGTTGTGACCAAACAGCATTGCAACTGTGAGAGAAAATTCTAAGGAGGGCTTTTACTACTAGACCTCAGAACCTCTGCCAAGAGCATCCTCTTTGGAGTGGTTGGGGTCTGCAGAACCTATGGAGTATCCTCCTGTGGAGTCCAATCTTAGTGTTCCAGATGTTTCTAGCCTTAGGTGGGTGTCACATGCAGGTTTTCCCCTCCAGAGCATACAGTGAGCTTTATAAGAAAAGCCATGAACTGTAATAAGATCTAGATGCTGGGTGGGCCTTTTTGCCCCTTAGCCAGTTGAGTATGATAAGGGAAGAATTCAGCATAAGAGAAGGGGGTTTAAGTCCCCTGAAACATGTGAAAGTGTGCTCCAAGCTTCACTGCTGGTAGGGATCAGGAACCATGTGCAGAAAAGATAAAAAAATAAAATTCCTTCCCCCTTCGAGGCAGAGCAATTATTCCCATTCATTCCTAGGCCTTCAGGCAGCACTGAGGAGTGATCTCAGCCCATTGCTGTCAATTTCCAAGGAGCTACTGGGAAACAGCCACTGACAGACTGAAAAGGAAAGAGAGGAAAAAAAAAGGAAAAGACCCTGCTCCCTTAAGCCAACCAGGCAGTGGTGGTAAGGCTTCCCTGCATGGAATCCTCTTAGTTTCACTGGCTATGGCCAGAAACCTGCAGTTGTTTCCATGTTTAGATGCTGCACACTAAGGGTCCCAGGTTGGAAAAGAAAAGAGAGGGAGAGCCCCTGTGTGGAGCAGAAAGAAGAGGGAGAAAAATGAATCCCAAACTTCAGGGTTATCTCTTCCTCCTGGCTGGGTCACCAAAAATATGCTGGTGGAGAGAGTCCGGGTTCTTGGCATCTTGAACAAAGAATTGGACAAAATGCACAAACAAAGCAAGGAAGGAATGAAGGGATTTATTGAAAATGAAAGTACACTCCACAGTGTGGGAGCGGGCCTGAGCATAGGTACTCAAGGGCCCTGTTATAGAATTTTTGGGAGTTTAAATACCCCCTAAAGGATTCCATCGGTTACATCGAGTATGCCCTATGTAAATTAAGTAAAGTTACAAACTCATTTACTGTTGGGATTCACTCAGGATGGTGGCAGAAATATTAAAGGGAAATATTAGGGAAAGTTATAGGAAATAGTCACAAACCTTTTAGAAGGCCGAAAGGTTACATAGCTTGTAATAACTGAACAGGCTGAAGGCAGCCAGTTCTTACCTTAGAGCATTAGGTCATAGGGCAAATATTAAGGACAATAGAGGCTTCCCCAGTTAAGTCTGTTTACCCTACCTCCATTAACTAACCTTTGAGCCAGATGGCCCTCTTGGGGGGAGGTCAACTAGGGATATTGCCCCTAATGGTATTTACCTTAGACCTGGGTGCCTGAGCTTTAATCATTCCTAAATCTACTTACTCTCTTAACAATCTTAATTATCCACAAGTGTGTTTACTCAAAGCTTCTGTTGTTAATTGTATACCAAATAAATGCCTGGAGTGCAAGCTGCTCAGGGCCAGCCTCTGTGACAAACCTCTCTTGGTGTGCAGGTGGTTGGACACTCAGCTGGACTGGCAAAACAGAATATCTGCGTGTCAGTGTATGTTTTATTCATCCGTCATTTGGGTCAGGGTCTGTGGGCAGAGCCCCGCAGCTAATGCCCTCAAGTGTGAGGAGCAATACCTCAATTTATGGCATACACCTTACGGAAAGGATATTTCCTGTCATAGCTGAAATTTGAATTGGCCTTATGTTCCCTGCCTCCAGACCCTATTTTCCTGCCTCAGTGTTGGTGTCTAGGGTGAGGTTTGTGAACAAGTGTGCTTCAGCTTTTTCTATCCATTTTGATGTGGATATGTTTTAAGTTATCCAGTGTGTAGGAGTCTCTCTACTAGGTTCTGGCTTTCTCTCAGGGGGAATTGATTCATGTGTAGATATTTATTCAGTGTGTCCATGGTGGAGTGGGGGTGAAAGTCAGGAGCCTCCTATTCTGCTATCTTGCTTATGTCACCAAGACAGTTGATTTAAAGTATTTGTCTAGCAAGTCCAATGTTTAGGCTTCCTCAAAGATGATTTAATATCTTTTTTTCCTGTTAATTGTCCATACATTCTATGCATTTGCCTGTCTTGTAATTTTGTTGTTAAAAACTGGACATTTTGAACATTATAATGTGTTAGCTGAATATCAAATTCCTCCTGAAGCAGAAGATATAACAAAGAAAAACAAGTTTTCCTGTACTAGACTGACTCACTCTAAGGCCCAGCGATGGGCAGGGCTCTGTCAGGGCCTTTGATAGCACTATGTGCAGAGCCAGGGCCCAGAAGGGATGGGCTCCAGAGCCTCTCCCTCCCATCCTGGAGCAGGGATGAGCAAAACATGTTTTTCCTCTTTCAGCTTCCCCCTCCCCACTTCCCCCTTCCTAGTCTCATAATTATGTTTACAACTTTTGTAAGTTCCTGTTTTTCCTTCTGTGCAGCACAGCAATGTCACAAGATATGTTTAAGTTGTAAAACCTGTCACTGTTTGACAAACTGCCTTTGTTCTGCTTCTGTAAGCTTGCTTGCCCACCCTACAGATTTCTCACCATCAAACTGGTCAACCCTCTTTCTGATGCATGTATAAAAGTCAAGCCCTGTCTTTGTTCAGGGCTCAGCCTTTGGATGTTAATCCACTGGGCCGGTGCACACCTAATAAAATCCTACTGTCCCACCCATTGGTCTCTCCTGTCCCCTTGATTCCTGCAACATTTCCTCTTCTTGGGGTTTGTTGTTTCTCTTTACCATAAGTTATAGTTTTTGTTTAGTGACTTTTCCAATGTATCTTTGTAAAAAAAGTATATTTGTCATGTGTGGTCACTGAAATCTCTGTTATGTTAGCTTAATGTTTAGTGATTTGACAGATGTTTTCTTAAATTATTAGAGCCAAAAGCAATCTTCTAGTGTTTGCAGCTGGGCTTTTTGTGTGTGTTGGAGTAAGCTTTTAGCAATCAAATCAACAGTTTACAACTTTTCCTTTACCTTCCCATCCTGCCTATGCAGAGATTGAATGTCACCCACAAGTGAGAGCTTACAGACTCTCAGGTCATCTGGGTGTGCTTGCAACCCTGGATATATGCATGGACTCCTAAATTTCCAGGAATGTGTGGGAACTTTTCAAAGCCTTTATTCCCCAAAAGCATCTTACTCCTGACTTTCCATTGTGTCTATTGTTCGCCCAACTGATGTACATTGTCTCAGGCAGAAGCTGTTAGTTAGTTTACCTTTAAATGTTTTTGATGAATGCCCATCCTCCACATACTTATTTCTGTACCTCAGAGAGCTCTAGGTTAGGCAAACAAATGCTAGCTATTTATGTTAGTACTTCAGGGAGCCACTAGCTAGGTAAAAACTTTTAAAAACGTGGTCTATGCTGCTACCCTGGCACAAGGAATCCACATTGGGAACATGGACTGATGTCTTCAAGACCCTCACTAAGCTTATGAGTCAGGGATGGGGCAGAGGTAATTTAAACTGTCACAAAGCTTTCTTTTCAGCTTTCAGTCACCTGTTTCTTATTGAAGTGTTCTCTTGAGAACACAATTTTTTGAGAACATGATTCACTCGGCTCCCTTTGGTACCAGAAATCCACACTGGAAATATGGACTGATTTCTTAAAGACAAACCTCTGGGCAAGCTATTTGGCAAAAGGTGGGCCAGGGGGCTATATAAGGCTCTCTTCAGTGAAATGGGGATTCTTCCTGATTGGGTGTGATAGTGTGTGAGCTGAGTGGTTATGCAGGGCTTCTCAGCTGTGTAGGTCCACCTGTTTTCCTGGGGAGTAGAGCATCTCATGAATTCAGATGTTGGAGTCTTGTTCATTTCACCAGGCCCAGGCTCTGGGAAGCCAGGGTACTGGTGTTGCAGGCACCCATGTGAACATAGTGGAATGATGGTGGAGCCTCAGGGATGGAAGGGGTCAGTGGTTATTGGTCCCCAGGGCAAGATGCACTCTAGCTGTGGGTCTAGTTTCAGGATGGCACCATGTTATAGCAGCTTAGGTTGTTGGGATTTGGGATGCCAAGGGAGTTCCTGCTCTGGGGCCATGCAGTAATGTGAATTCTCAGCAACTCTCCATAGTAAATTTGAGGACCGACAGACCCTTCTGTAGCAATGACTGTTGGCATCTGTGGCAAAGATAGAGACTGCCAAAGGTCTTCATTTTATGTTTTCCCTTTAAGAAGTTCCTTCTGGCTCTGAGCTGATCCCAGTGGCAGAGATGGTGTGGTAAAGGCAGGATGCCTCACTCCCCTGTCTATGGTGCTATCCTGGGCTTTTTTGCTCCATAGGGATTTTGCTGTTCTTCTGGTGTGCCTATGTATACTTCCTCAGTTATTCCAGTTGAAATGTAGTTGTTTGTTGTTTGGGTCCTTTTTTGTTGGGGAGGGGCTAAGTGCCAAGTTCTTCTAGTTGGTCATTTTGCTGGTGTCACTCTACTCACCCTCATTCTCACAACACATGGCTTGAGGATATAAGGATACCTTCCATACTTGTCATGAAGTCAGTCCATTTGGTTTTCTCTGTTGCAAAATGCTCTTTGCCTCCCACCTTCTCCTCTGAGTTGTTGCTTTATAAAGTACACATTTTTTTTTTTTCTCAGTGAGGGATGAGAATGTGCAGGCATTCATTTTGATCTTGGACACTGTTTCCTATCCTCTCCTGATGCATTACTCTACCTAGAGTTCTCTCTTCATGAATCTCTTCTGGCTCATTTTTTTTTTTTTTTTTTCTGTGAGTAGAAGACACATTTTATTTACTTCCTGTTAGCCCAGGCAATTACATAGTGTGCCAAATCAGTAACCAGAGATAATCAAGTAGTCTTTCTTAGTCTGTGGTTTGTGATTTATCCAGTGTCTGGACAGAAAAGTGAATCGATAGCAATGACTTTAGGTATTTTAGCTTTTGCCCCAGTAAGTATTTTCATAATTCCCAGACTGTATGTCCTGACTTTCAGTTTAGAAAAATATGGTACCTATGGATCACCTTGGTGAATGAGTCAGGTGGGACTTTCTGAATCAATTTATTTTTCTCATGGACCTTTGATGAGAGCTGGTGTTCACTGTGCTTTTCCTTGTTATTGATTTGTTTGATTTATCGGGAAATTTTGCCAGGAGTATTCGACTTAGCTTTAATGGAAAGAAGATAAATTATATATGGCCTCTGATAAGTTTGTGTGTGTGTGTGTGTGTGTGTGTGTGTGTGTGTGTGAGAGAGAGAGAGAAAGAGAGAGAGATTGCATTTTGTTGGTGCTTTTAATGAAGAACTGATTGGCATTTTTTTTTTTTTTTTGAGGCGGAGTCTCACTCTGTTGCCTAGGCTACAGTGCAGTGGCGCGATCTTGGCTCACTGTAACCTCTGCCTCCCAGGTTCAAGCAGGTCTCCTGCCTCAGCCTCCTGAGTAGCTGGGATTACAGGCATGCGCCACCATGCCCGGCTAATTTTTTTATTTTTAGTAGAGATACAGTTTCACCATGTTGGTCAGGTTTGTCTTGAACTCCTGTCCACCTGCCTTGGTCTCCCAAAGTGCTGGGATTACAGGCGTCATCTACCATGCCTGGCCCTGATTTGCATATATATGTATTTTTTTATGAGAAAGTAAATAACAACAGAAGAAAGAAGGCTTGGGTAACCATTGTTAGGAACTTGGAGTATGTATGTGTATAGGCATTCTGCTAATATTTACTATGAAGGCTGAGAAAAAGCCTTACAGTAGAATGTTCTATTTCATTATTAATGGGGCTAGTGACACTTCTTTCTTGTAATTCATTTAAATGCCTTGCAACTCCTGATGGAGCTTGCTGGCCTCTTGTTACTCCTGATACGTATGGAAGACAAATGGATATCGGCATTAATGCTGTTTTTTGTGCTTTCAGCCAAAAAGCTGAAGAGTTTATAGAGCTATCTTCCACACTGTGGCATTTTGCCTGAGGCGAATTCAAGACAAATGGAACAATCGTATTCATAATAAAAATAATAGGGTATTAGTTATCAGTTCATACTAGGTGACAGTTAATATTGTATTGATTATTCCTAAATTTTGTAACATTAATATTATTGTCTCTACTCTCTATATAAGGAAACCGAGACACAGAAAATGGAGATATTTGTCTCAGGTTACATAGCAAATGGTTCAAATCCAGGTCTCTCTGAATGCAGAATTCTGTCTTTCCACTGTGCCTCAATCATTTTCATGGATTTTGGTTTCTTAGTGATATTATATATGCTTCCTTTTTCTGTTTCTCTTCCTCAAGTGGCTATTGTTTGAACATTTTCTATATCCAGGTACTGTGCTTGCCATATATTTTCATTAAAACTCACAATAGCCCTGAAAGATAAATATTAGTATCCTGGTTTTACAGATGAGATAATTTTCCATTTTGCTATACTGACTCTCCTTGTTCTTAGAGTCACCTGTTGCTCCTGGCCTGGGCACCTTTGAGCTATGCTTTTTCCCTTCATTCCCTTTTCTCATTATAACTTCCCAGACCTATGTTTCAGGTGATTCCATCATCTTGCTACATGCTTGATGGGTGCTAATGATTTCCTGTGTTACCTTTCCAGCTTGTTAGCACTTTCTTAAGAGACCCACAGGCTTACTACTCACTATAAATTTATGGACTTACTGAAACTTGTTTTTCCTCAACTATGATGAAAATCCACTGTATATCCAACAATTATGTTTGCCCATATCAAATCACCTTCCTAGAATTTTTGGACAAGGCGAACCAATGCAAACAAATATGATTTTTGTATGCTGCTTGCTGTGCTGTGAGCACTAAAGTCCTTTTTTTCTGACCCAGGAATCTCTCGTCTTCTGTTGGCATCCGTGAAACAGCATGATCTATCTTTTTAGTTTGAAAGTACGGCAAATCCCAGACCCTTCACAGTTCTTGACAAATACCGTACCTAAGGTTCTTCAGTGGGAAAAGGCTCTATTCCTAGCCCTGTGTGAGTCTGGCTACTCTAGGGGAACCTTTTGCAGCCCTCCAGAGTTCTCTGTGTTGCTCTTTTTTTTTTTTTTTTTTTTTTTTTTTCAGTACTCTGTCCTGCAAACTCAAGTCTCCTTGTTCTCCCTATACTCTCAGCTCCTTCTCCTTGACTCAGGGAATCCTAGAGGCCTCTCACCTATTCTATCTCCCTGTATTACATTCTGAAAACTCTTTTCAGGCAGTAAGCTAGCACAATAATTTGTTTCAAGGATCGCTATTCTTTGATGCTTGATGACCTGTGTCTTGAAAACTCTGTTATTGTGTCTATTTTTGGAATACTTTTAGGTGAAAAGAGAATTTGGTCCCTGTTACTCCATCTTGGCCAGAAGTGGAAGTTGAATCTGTCTTTTGAAAGTGGATTTCATATTTGGAAACAACCTGTAGAAAGGGGTAACTCAAATTAATAATGTTGGCCATCAAGCTGGTTAATTTCTCATACTCCCTTTCCCCCAAAACAATGTGGTAGCAAAGTAACCAACCTACTTTTTCCCGTGGTTTCAAATTTCTGTGGTTTAGAATTATAATTTTTATTTATTTATTTATTTGAGACAGGGTCTCACTCTGTCACCCAGGCTGGAGTGCAGTGGCGCGATCTCGGCTCGCTGCAACCTCTACCTCTCAGGTTTAAGTGATTCTCCTGTCTCGGCCTCCTGAGTAGCTGGGATTACAAGCACCCGCCATCATGCCTGGCTAATTTTTTTTTTTTTTTTAAATTTTTAGGAGAGATGGGGTTTCACCATTTTGGCCACGCTGCTCTCCAACTCCTGACCTCAAGTAATCCACCCTCCTTGGCCTCCCAAAGTGCTGGGATTACAGGCATGAGCCAATGCACTCGGCCTAGCATTATAATTTTTAAAGACTAATTTCAGTGGCCTCCCTCCACTCTCCCCTCTTCTACTCTAATAATTATTGTAACCTACAAAGAAATAGAAGTCATGAGAAAAAATGGCTAGGGTCATATTTTTACCATCAGCCACTCTTCCCCAATACCACAATTAATTTAGTAGACAAATTTTCTGATGTTTTCCTTATTGATGTCTCTTATAATTTTCTCTTTCTTAGTGCCATACTTCAGGCTGGCCTTTGGTCTGGATTATTATAAACCCCACCACCGGATCAGTTTTGTTTTTGTTTTTTGAAAGCCAGTCTGACCTTAATGTGAATGACGGAAAAAGAAAGAAACCAGCTTTCTTTCTTTCTATATCATTTTTGCTTCTCATAATGATTCCAATTGGAAGTCTCCAATTGGAATAAATCCCTTTGCTCCTTATTTTATCATAGCAAATTGGTTATACTTGTATTAAAGCACTTAGCAAACTCTGCTTTGATTTACTCGAGTAAATGTCTATCTCCTTTAGTGAATTGTGACTCCCCGGAAGGCAGGCCTTATTTCTCTTTATATTCATCATAGCATCTATCTCAAGGCCTTATAGATAGTATGTGCCAAATGAATTTCTATTGAATTAAAGTTGGCTAAATCAGGGAACTTATTTAGTGCATAAGAATAAATCATCGTACTTTAATTCACTGACATCTGCAATCTGGTCTGAGTTCAGTGAAATTCCAAATATATAATTTGTCTTTGGGTCTGTAAAGACCCTGCTCTCTCTTTTTGGACAGCCTGCAAGCAGAATCTTCATTTTGTCCCCTAAATGCATGTGGCACTACTTCTTCCTACCTTCTCTAGGTGATGTCCTTTGACAGAGGCTTCAAACATGGCTATGTCTCTGTTTCATCTGGGAGAATTGTTTTTTCTCTTTTTTTTTCCTTTTTTTTTGAGATAGAGTCTCTCCCTGTTGCCAAGGCTGGAGTGCAATGGCACGATCTTGGCTCACTGCAACCTCTACCTCCTGGGTTCAAGCAATTCTCCTGCCCCAGCCTCCCGAGTAGCTGGGATTACAGGCATGCACCGCCACACCCTTCTAATTTTTTGTATTGTAAGTAGAGACGGGGTTTCAGCATGTTGGCCAGGCTGGTCTGGAACTCCTGACCTCATGATCCACCCGCCTCAGCCTCCCAAAGTGCTTGGATTACAGGCGTGAGCCACTGCGCCCTGTCAAGAATTTTTTTTTTTCAACAATGCAGTTACTTGGGTTTCATCTGAGAACCACTGAGTTGCAATCTCTGGTGGTAGGGCTCAGAAATGTGTGTGTTTAGTAGGCACCTGGCACTTGGTGATACTTTAGTACAGCCAGATTTGAGACCTACTCCTCTATGCTCTTGAGTCTAGATCATTCCCTGTACTTACCCTCCTGTCAAAATATATCTACTGTGAGTCTCCTGCCTTTGAGACTCAGATTTCAGCTAGCTGTAATTTTGAAAAGTGGTTCGATTTACTTTCAAACTCCCCTTCATTCAGTTATTAATGCCTTCTCTCAAGGGTGTTTGCTTTTTTATTAAAAAACAATTTAATAGAGTTTATTTTTTGGGGTGGTTTTAGGTTCACAGCAAAACTGAAAGTAAACATTTAATTTTTAATAAGGCATTCTCCAAGACAATGTAGAAAATACTGCTTTTAACAAATAGCAATATTTAGACTTTTCAGAAGGAAAGAGTTCACCCATTTAAGGAATATTTTTAAATTGCTGTGGAAAATAGACAAGATGGGGTAGGACTGGTCACATGCCAACTTGAGTGGTCCAAGAAGTGAGGAGTATGTGTTGGTTTCACTTAATCTTCACAAAACGAATTTTCCATAAGAAAGAGGGTTTGATTACAGGAATAAAAGGGAAAGGTTATTATGCTGGGCAGATGATTTCACAATCTACTACAGAAGTGTACTTCGCACATTTAATCTTGTTTTGATGGTGCTAATGGCACTGGGTGGAGTAGTCATAGAACCACAATGCCCTGAGACAAAAGGAATGTTTATCTAAGGGTGAACACTCTGTATAAGGTTGGTCTTACATGAAGTTAACTTATAGATTCTTATATAAACTAACACACATTTTCCCTTTCCATTGTAAGTGTCAACTGATTCTTACTTTATGAATTGGTGAATTGTTCTTCCCTGCTGTAGACATTAGCTGCTGAGATCTTGAGAGGAACTGAATTCATTTTGGTGAGAGACAATGTGTTTAATGAAAATCTTAAGCCTCATTAGCTTAAGATTTGTTTAACATTTAAGATTTGTTTAACATCCAATTGTTTAACATTTGGTTGAGGAGAAACCCCTTTTTTGGCTGTCGATTTACAGATTGATAAGACGTTGCTCTTACTACAGTGATAAAGAAATTCTGAAAATTGTAGTACTATTAGAATTATGATATTGTCAGGATCTATTCTATGTCAGAGCCCAGCTCAGGGTTTCTCTCTGAGATAGCACAATATGTATTTACAATTGAAGCAGTGATCCTGAAAATCTGATTGTTGACTGGGAGAAGCACTTTTAGAGTCAGCTTCTTCTGTAATTGGTTGACACTCTTCTTTCTCCATGGAATCAAGTAATAGAGAAATAAATGCAGAGTAAATAGAATTTCATGCTTGTGCAAGTCACTGGCAAGATCATCTTTGGGTCATGCAGGAAGGGAAAATTGCCTGGAAGGAAGACATTTTATTTTAGGCTCTCTTCTCTTACTCTCAGTTTGAAGTTTTGTTTTTCAAATTCTGCTCCTTTGCAGAGAGATGTACTGGGAAGGAGGGAACTTTAAACCTAGGGATCAGATGAGCTATTGCAGCATTATTAAATGAGTGATTTACTTATGCGGATCTTGAATATTACAAAACTCACCCAAGGCTAATTGTATAAAAGGAGAGAAGATAGTATTTAATATTCTATTCTAATATTAAATTTATTTATTTATTTATTTAATATTAAATTAGTGTCTACTAATTTTACCTATTGGGCAAAATGGTGAAATAGACAAAGTTTGCCTTAGCATATAAATTACCTCAATTCTGTTGGTTTTCTCTCTTTCTCTCTCCCCGGTTTCCCCCTTATAACTTTTCCTGCTACATTATATTAATTTTCTAATGCTGCTGTAATAAATTACCTCAGACTTAGAGGCTTACACCATACAAATGTATTATCTTATAGTTCTGGAGGTCAGAGTTCTGAAGTCCAAAGTGAATCTCATTGGGCTAAAATCAAGGTGTTACAGAGTTGCATTCCTTAATGGAGGTTCTAGGGGAAAATCTGTTTCCTTATCTTTCCGGTTTCTACAAGCCACCCACATTCTTTGGCTTATGGCCCCTTTTTCCATCTTCAAGGCCAGCAATGATCTGCCAAATCTTTTTCATGTTGTGTCACTCTGAACCCCTCTTCTGACTCCCTCTTTCACTTTTAAGGGCCCTTGTGATTACATTAGATGATCCAGGATAATCTCTCTATATTATTGTCAACTGTTTAGCAAACTTAATTCAATCTGCAGCTTTAATTTCGTTTTGCTGTAGAGCCTATCATAGTCATGGGTTCTGGGAGAAGAATATATCATTTTAGGGGAAAGTTAGGATCAAGAGTAACCTATAATTGGCCCTTTAAAAAGGTCATCAGGAAAGTCATTAGAGCTGGGTTTAACCATTGCTCACCTCATACCTTCTTCATTTCCTGGAGATAATTAGCAATACTTAGAAATAATACTTTGCTTCTATCCTTGAGACACTTAAGAAACTTTGGCTTTCAGGTCTTCACCTCTGTGAGAAGCATCCTTGATCACACATTTAACCCTTCTACCTCTAATACAGATGCACTTAGTCCCTAGATATTTAGTCCCATCTCAAAAGAGCTAGATTAGGCACAGGAAAGCTAAGAGACGTGAACTCAATTGATAAGCATCTTATTCTATAAAGCTTGAGATGTTCATGCCTCAGAAGTTAGGTGCAAACTAGATGTCATTCTCCTGCCTCAGCCTCCCAAGTAGCTGGGACTACAAGCACATGCCACCACACTCAGCTAATTTTTTGTATTTTTAGTAGTGACAGAGTTTCACCATGTTAGCCAGGATGGTCTGGATCTCCTGACCTCATGATCCACCCACCTCGGCCTCCCAAAGTGCTGAGATTACAGGCGTGAGCCACTGCACTCAGCTTAATTTTGTATTTTTAGTAGAGACGTTATTTCTCCATGTTGGTCAGGCTGGTCTCGAACTCCTGACCTCAGGTGATCTGCCCACCTTGACCTCCCAAAGTGCTGGGATTACAGGTGTGAGACACCGCTCCTGGCTGCATAAAGTATTTCTAAGCAAAAAGATTTTACTGAAATTTTGCAGAGGATATGGAGTACAATTTACATTGCAGCAATGTAGATGACTTCAACATGTACTATAGGCATCACCATTCTTAACCGTCTATTAGCTACCATAACCATGTGGAGTTTCACTAGCCTGTCATCAAAATCCAGTTTCTGTCTTGCTGATTCTTTCACATTTCTATTTTAAGAACAAAACAGTAATTTTTTTCCTCATCTCATTCGCAGCAACCACTGCCCATCTGTATTAGTCCATTATCGCATTGCTATAAATAAATATCTGAGACTGGGTGATTTATAAAGAAATGAGTATTAATTGGCTCATGTTTCTGCAGGCTGTACAGGAAGCATAGGAACATCTGCTTCTAGGGAGACCTCAGGAAGCTTCCAGTCATGGCATAAAAAGGGAGCAGCCATCTTACATGGCAGGAGCAGGAGCAAGAGGGGGGGGGAGGTGCCACACACTTTTAAACAAAAAGATCTCCCTTGTCGTTTAAGAGAACTCACTATCACAAGGTCAGTATTAAGGGGATGGTGCTAAACTACTCATAAGAAATCCACCCCCATGATCCAACACTTCCCACCAGGCCGCATCTCTAACACTGGGGATTATAACTCGACACATGATTTGGACAGGGATAAATATCCAAACTATATCATTCCACCCCTGGATCCTTCCAAATCTCATATTCTTCTCACATTACAAAGTACAACCATGCCTTTCTAACAGTCTCTCCAAGTCTTAACTCATTCCAGCATTAACTCAGAAGTCCAAAGTCTCATGTGAGAAAAGGCAAGGCCTCTCTACCTATGAGCCTGATAAAATAAAAAACAAGTTAGTTATTTCCAAGGTAAAAAAGATGCAGGTATTAGGTAAAAATTCCCATTCCAAAGAGAGAAATTGGTGAAAAGAAAGGGATTGGAGGCCCCATTCAGGTTTGAAACCCAGCAGGGGAATCATTAAATCTTACAACTCCAAAATAATCTCCTTGGATGCTATGTCCCATATCCAGGGCACACTGGTGCAAGGAGTGAGCTCCCAAGGTCTTGAGCAGCTCTGCCCCTGTGGCTTTTCAGGGTTGAGGCCCCACAACCGCTTTTTTGGGTTGATGTTGAGTGCCTGTGACTTTTCTGGGCTGAGGGTGCAAGCTGCTGGTGGATCTATTATTCTGGTGTCTGAAGGATAGTGGCCCTCTTCTTACAGCTCCACTAGGCAATGGCCCAGTGGGGATTCTGTGTGGGGGCTCCCACCCCACATTTCCCCTCTGATTACCCTAGTAGAGGTCCTCCATGAGGGCTCTGCCCCTGCAGAAGGTTTCTGCCTGGACATTAAGGCTTTTCCATACATCTTATATCTAGGTTGAGACTCCCAAGCCTCAACTCTTGCCCTCTGTATACCAGCATGCTTAATACCCTGTGGAAGCTGCCAATGCTTAGGGCTGTACCCTCTGAAGCAGCAGCCTGAGCCCCTTTGAGCCACAGCTGGAGCTAGAGTCACTGGGATGCAGTGAGGAGTGTCCAGAGGCTGTGCAGGGCAACCAGGCCCTGGTCCTCGTCCAGTAAACCATTCTTCCTTTCTAAGCCTCCCAGCCTATGATGAGAGGGGCTGTTGTGAATACATCTGAAATGCTTTTGAGGTCTCTTCCCCATTTTCATGGCTATTAACACTTGGCTCCTTTTTACCTACAGAAATTTCTACAGCCTGCTCAATTTCCTCCCCTGAAAATGGACTTTTCTTTTTTACTGTATGGCCAGGCTACAAATCTGCCAAACTTTTATGCTCTGCTTCCCCTTTAATATAGGTTCCAGCTTTAGGTCATTTCTTTGCTCATGTTTATGAGCATAGGTTTTTAGAAGCAGCCAGACCACATCTTGAATGCTTTACTACTTACAAATTTCTTCTGCCAGATACCCTAAATCATCACTCTCAAGTTCAAAGTTCCAGATTCCTAGGGCAGGGGCACAATATAAACAATTTCTTGTTAAGGCATAACAAAAGTGACCTTTGCTCCAGTTTCCCCCAAATTTCTCATTTCAATTTGAGACCTGATCAGCCTGACCTTCACTGTCCATATCACTATCAGCATTTTGCTAACAATTATTCAACCGGTCTCTAGGAAGTTACAAACTTTCCCTCATCTTCCTGTCCTCTTCTGAGCCCTCCAAACTCTCCCACCATCTGCCCCTTACTCAGTTCCAAAGTTGCTTCCACATTTTCAGGTATCTTTAAACCAATGGTTCACTCCTGGTACTAATTTTATGTATTAGTCAATTCTTGTATTGCTATAAAAATACCTGAGACTGGGTAATTTATAAAGAAAAGAGGTTTAATTGACTTACAGTTCTGAAGGATGTACAAGAAGCATAGCAACATCTTCTACGAAGACCTCAGGGAGCTTCCAATTATGACAGAAGGCAAAGGGAGAACAGGGTTCATACATAGCAGGAGCAGGAGCAAGACAGAAAGGGAGCAGGGAGGTGTCAGACACTTTTAAACAACTAGATTTCATGAGGCCTCACTCGCTATCACAAGGACAGTACCAAGGTGATGGTGCTAAATCATTTAAGAGAAATTCACTCCCATGATCCAATCACTTCCAATTCGACAAGAGATTTGGTGGGAACACAAGTCCAAACTATATCACCATCTTAAGACTTAGTGCACCTGGTTACCTAGATATTTTTGGAGGGGGCGGTTGAGAAAGGTCATTTTCTATCCTTCTACTTTAAACACTTACCAAAGCAGTCTTCCAATCCAAGACAATGCTATTCTTGAGAGAAATTCTAGTGACCAAATTTGTCTCCAACTCATTTCATAAAAATGTAATTATTGCTGTTACTGTCATAAAGCAGATATGAATATGGCATGACTAAGTGAAAAGAATGTAATACCAGATGGCGAAGAGAAGAAAACTGTTTTATTGAACTTGACCTGTATATCCAGAACAAAGCTAGGTATTTTATATATGTTGCTTTATTTAGTGCTCACAATAACCATGTGAGGTGTGTCATTATTAGCTCCATATTACAGATGAGAAAAATGAGGACCAGAGAGTTTAAGTGACTTCAGCTACTAAAAAGAAACCTTAGTATTTAAATTGAGATTTCTCTGACTTCCAACTTTATGTAATTTTCCCTATACTGACACATGCCTCTGAATCTAGAGTCTGAGATCCAAAGTTCTGTTACTAGTGATCCTTGGAAAAGTCATGTTCACTCTGTGAGTTTCACCTCCTTATGTATAAAACAGAAAGGCTGGATAAAATGGTTTCTAAGGGCTATTTGAGTACAGAAAATATGATGTTCTGTGACCTTTCCTTATGCCACATTTCAAGTGCTCAATAGCCACCTGTGACTAGTGGCCACTCTACTGGAAAGCACAGATATAGAACATTAACTTTATCACAGGAAATTCTATTAGACAGTACTCACACAATAACAAATGTGTTGAGTGAAAAAGCAGACTTAAGCTGTTTAAAATTATTTAACGGGAGATTTAGTATGAGAGGCTTTCCTGAGGAGAGGGACATTTGAGTTCAACTTTCAATCAGAAATAACTAAGCAAATATTCCCAGCTGATAACCTTTCTACAGATACTTCCTACTGTGAGGTAATGTGACTCTTGTTGAGTGACAGCTATGAGGTTGTCTAGGATATAAAGGAACTTACCTTCTGCCCTCAATGGACCCAGCCTTGCCTAAGCGAGAGAGAACAGAATAGGGGTAGGTAGGGAGCTGTTTCACAACTGTGCCTGTTAAAGTCAGGATGGTAGAACCTGGGACCATGAATTATTGTAAATGAACTGCATGCGTTTTGGTGTTTACTTACATATCCTTTTTTTTTTTTTTTAAATATTGGGAGATCCCAGCCTAAGTATCAATATTAAGTTTGATAAGACAATGGTATGACTCATATTGATAGAGTATTAAGAAAAAGAGATCAAGCAGGGGAAAAGCTGAGCAGCGGAAAAGCTGAGCAGGAGAAAAGCTGTCTGTTCTTGGGTGCCTGCATTCTGTCAGAAGCTACATGCTCTGTGAGCTTCTCTAGTCTGCACTGGAGGTGATAATGATAGGTAGATATCCAAACATCTGTAGGCAGAAAGTTAAGTTCAAATTCACAACCTGGCCAAGATGAAACCTGTGTGGCAATTTGATATATCTTCAAGTTAATCGCCACACAGAATGTATCTTCCTCTGTCTGTTACCGTCTGCCTCTCTTCTTCTATCTCTATTACCTATCATTATCATCTATCATGTATCTGTATCAATTCCCCAGAAGTACTAGGCAGAATCTCCAATGCTATACACATCCCAAATCATTGCTTTCTGTATATTCCACTCAGGCCTTGATTCTTTCTCTGACCAGGACTCCACAGAGCAAGGTGTAGGAAGGCCAGGTGCTTTTCTACAGTGCCAATGCCATGACCTAGGAATATTTCATATTTACTTTGCAGAGGGAGAAAACAAAGTCTCCACAATATGAATTTCACTTGATTGATAGATTACATGATATCACCACAATTGGCCATGTCAGTAAAAATCACCAATTAAAAACTGTGTATTTGTATGATAGAAATGGAGGAAAATCAAATTGATTGCATGAACTTTCCAACATTCAGCCAATTATATTAATATCATGTGAATGTCATGGTATTGCAAATGAGAATGACTCAGTTCCCCAAACAATTCCCAGTTTTTGAACCTTCAGGAACAACTGTGTCAGCCTCTGCAAATCTGCCATCTGTTTGTCTCACTTGTATTATCGATGTGCTTTTTAAATGTCTCCTATTGCTACTGTTTTTTCTAAGGGAGGGATGATTTGTTTCTGAAGGTGATATTCTCTTTAAAAAGTACCATTTCTTCCTCTTTGATGTAGAATCTTGCTTGTAGCAGCTCCTCAGAGACCTTGACTCACTAGTTATGGCTAGAATCCAGGTCCTGTCCCTCTCAGTTTTCATTGCATGCTCTGAGCTTTGTCAGAGCCATTCTGTATTTGATTTATCTCCTGCCAGGATGGTGGCTACATATTCAATCTGTGTGCCAAGTGCTTCTGAGGTTGCCTTCCCATACCAGATAATTTAATTTCTCCATTTTTAGAAAGCACAGAGTAAGCTACCTTATTAACTGGAAAGTTGCTTATTCGGGGGATGAGATGATCCCTCTGAATCTTAAGAAGAAGCTCATTTTGTTCCTGAGGTTCAGTTCTCCTTCTTAAAGTCTTTCTGCAACTCTCCCATTCCCTACTGCCGTATACATCCTCACATACAGGTACACTGACACGTACTTCCAATTCTTCAAGTTCTGTGAGTTGTTTGAGGCCCAGTTTAAGTCTCCTCTCCTCCATCGATTCTTCTCTAATTAGGAAATCTGAATTTTTTCTCTCTTCTCCTATGGCATCTATTGTCTGCAACACAATTTAACCTTCACTTATTATAATAACTTGTGCTATTCTCTTTTAATTAGAGAGTAAATTATTTGAGGGCTCAGTCCATGTATTATATATTTTCTCCTAGTGATTGCTTTATTCATTTATCTATTCAACAAACATTTACTGAACACTTTTACATTAGATCTTGTGTTAGGTACTGATGCTACAAAGGTGACTACTACAAAGATGAATAGGATATGGTTCTTGCTCTCAAGGAGTACCTGGCCTAGTAGGGGAGATAAACACATAAACATATAAGTGCAGTAATGTACTAGGTACCATAATAAAAGTCAAATTAGGGGACAAAGAAAACACAAAGAAAGGAGTGGGGGCCAGTCCTACTTTAAGGAGGCAGGAATGGCTTCATAAAGGAGATGATGATTGATTGAGCTGGGTTTTCAAAGCTCAATCCACATTTACTTGGCAAGAAACAGGTGTATTCCAAACACTGAGAGAATCAGAAGGAAAGTAATAGGAGCTTGAAAAACTATGAAACTTATAGAGAAGCTGTAAGTGGTTTGATGCAACTGGAAGGCACTTGAGTGGAGGCTGGTGGTGTAACTAGTGAGATCACACTGGAAAGGTATCTGGAATTGGACTATGAAGGGCCTTGTCATGTTAAGAACATTGAACCTTAGGCTGCAGGCAAAGGTGAGCCATTGTATAATTTTATACAGAGGAGTTACATGATCTGATTTGTGATTTTAAAAGATTACTCTGATAACATGGAGGCCAATCAGAAGGCTGAAATAATGAGGGACTGATAGACTGAGTACCATAGCAGTAGAAATTGAGAGGAAACACAGATTTTAGAGGTATAGAGAGTCAAACTTGACAGGACTTAGTGATTTATTGAATAGGAAGGACCAGAGACAGGGAAAAGAAGTCTGATGAATCTCAGGTTTGTGGTTGGGACCTCTGGGTGGGTGGTGGTGCCACTCATTGACACAAGAAACAGGGAAGTAAGCCTACTCCCTCATGGTTCCCCAACCCCCTGCAATCCCATGCAGGTCCATAGTAGGTGCTCAATAAATACATTATATTTATTTAATTTTATTCTGTTAAGAGAGAGGAATGTCTTGCTTTTTCTTTGTGTCCTGCCATAGTTTATAAGATTTCCAGTAGTTGTAGGGAAATTTCATGGCTTTTTGGTTGCTGCTACCTTGTTCTCTCTGCAGTTAGATCTGGTTTTTCATTTATGTGTCTCTAGTGCAGGTCCTGGATTCATTACTCAGCTTGCCTTTTTGTTGTTTTTGTTAGTGCTACACACTTCTGATCTTTGTCCATATGTATGATTTAATAATAGTAATCACTCACATTTGAGAAGTGATTTAGAGTTTATGAGGCATGTTCAAATATGATTGTCTCCTTTGATCCCTATTACTATACTGTAAAGCAGGCAGTGAAATAGATTTAATTGTGCATGTTTTATAAGTAAAAATAATTTAGCCAGTGGTGATGTGACCTGTCAAAGATCACACAGTAGTAAGTAGCATAACTGGGATTCTGATTGCTTCCACATCCATTGTATTTTAATTTTACAATCTTGATCCTTGCCTTGCTCTCTGCTATCCATGTGCATCCAGACTCCTTATAGCCTGACTGATTTCTGCCCTCCACCTTCTTCTGACCTCTAGTTGTTTTCTGTGCCTTAGGTCCACTGTGACCTTCTGTTTCCAGTAATCTCTCTTGCCTTAGACCTGTACCTTACCTTGCGTATCCGGATCTCTTTTGTCACTCCAAGTCCAGGCATCTTGCTCTGTCTCTCCAGTTCTTTTACTTACAGTCCTGGAAGTGACACAGCAGGACTTGCAGATGGATTTGTGGCACTAGAACTTTTCTTCCCAAGAACATAGGGCGACACCCATCTTCAGTCTGTTGGAAGGAAATCTGACCTGAAGAAATACAGGGCATTGGACTATGTTACTTGTAAATTGTTTAATTTGTGAATCTGAGCAGTGAAAGATGACAGATACAATGAAGAAGGCAAGTTTTCTAACCCACAGCCTGCCCCCTCTCCAGCACAGATCTCTTTTAAGGTTGTCCAGTGAGGTCCATTGTATGAGCTTCAGTCTCCCTGTGAGCACATGAATCTCTTGATTCAAATGCTTGTGATTGAATATTTTGGAGCATTTAATATTCATGTGATAGCAGCAAACATTTAGTATTTGTATGGTAGCTTTCAAGATGCCTTCTCAACACTGAAGTAGTTTAGTGTGACTCAGTGGGAGTCAGGGTCCTTAGCACTTTTGAGTTTTATAGTTGAGTAGCAAGTACTTGTGAAATACCTACTGTGTAACAGGGATGTTATAAACAAACACTTTGCCCTTGAGCCTACTATCTAGTTGGTAAGATATATTATACATTTGTTTTATCCTGACTGAGCAGTGTACAACACAATTATAAATCTATGCTAGGAAGTTTGGAACAGAAAATGAGATATGAGCAGAGTTAAGGAAGCTTCCTAAAAATGATGACATTTGAACTGAGCCTTTAAGAGTGGGTAAGACTTTGAATGCAGAGTGTGTATGAGTCAGCATTGACGCTGATATTTTGGGATGACAGAATGGCATGATGGAAACCCCATATTTAATTCTTTTTCAAAGAGTATTTTTCTCCATCTCAGGTGACAAGTTCAGGGGTGTGTGTCAAAGCGGGCTTTCTTAGTGATGCCAGATATTACACCGTAAGTTCCCCCAATTGACAGTTGTTTCTTTTGCAACATGATTTTAGGCTGCGGTGTGAACGTAGCCTAGGAGATCCCTTTCTCAAGTCAGGTTTCAACTCCAAATGAAAACTAACTTTGTACTTTTGAGAGAATTGTTCTAAGAAGACAGTGCTGCTAAAACACGGGCTAGAATAGAAAAGTTAACTTTGTGTAGCTCAGAGATGCAATTTTCTCTTCTTCCTTGGCAAAGATGATGCTGTGACTGGGGAGCCTTCTCAGAGTGACAGAACTGTGTGGGCTGAAGCTCCAGTTTGATCATGAGGGGGTGGGAGATGGAAATTTTTTTTTCTCTATGATGAGTTCTGATGCAGACAACTATATGCTCTGGGAGTTATTGTTGGGGGCCTTGTATGATGTTTCTCAGTGGAACGTTATGTAGCAAACAGCTTCTGAAATATGTTTTTTGCAAGTGGGGCAGGGGGCACAATGTGCTAAGCAGTAGAAATAATAACTTTTTGAATAGAACTATTTTTTTGGAGCTGTGGCCTTTAGAAATGCTGTATCTGTTATCAAACCTAATTACCTCACCCAGTGTTCTACTTTTTCAAATGTTTTCCTAGATGCTAGGGTAGAATTGAGGTAAGATATTCTCTCTTGCAATTCAGGTAGCTGGAGAGATATTATTAAACAAAAATGGGAAAAGATAGTTTGCCCTTGGCCAACTGTGAACTTGGCAACATATGTCTGTTAATTTCATACCTTCCTATTGGTTTTCCGTCTCCCCTCTTAATATTCTCCCCTGGGGAATCTAGAATCCCCCTCTGTTAAGTCTTTAATGTGACCTCAGTGGTGACTTACAGGGAGAGGGGAGTATGCATGGGATGCAGTATGCAGGAATGGTGGTAGGACTGCCTCATATAAAGGGCTCTGCCTCAATAATGGTAGGAAGTAGTCCAAACATAAGATCCTGAAAGTATAGCAAATTCTTGTCCAGTATGGGCTGTTGTCTATGCCCAAGGATAGAAATTGATCGATGGAGTCAATCTGGGCTCCTCTTAGGGGCTCACATGTTTTACTTCTGAATAGACAAGGTGCACACATATTATGAAGAGCTAGAAAAATAATTAAAATGGAGACTAAGAAAAATAATCTTAAGGACTTGTTCAGGATGGATTCAGTGGGAGAGAAATTAGTATCTAGAGGGTAAAAAATTGAAGTAGCTAATATGTATTGAGACCTTACTATATGTTAAGCATTTTATATAAAGTTCTTATTTAATTCTCATGATAAGCCTATGAGGTAGGTAGTTTTATTACTCACACTTTACATATAGGTAAAGTGAGAATAAGTTGCCTAAGGTCAGAGATCTGGTAAATGATTGAACCGTTCATTGACTGATTGATTTTTATTGTGGTAAAAACATATAACATAAAATTGACCATCTTAACCAAATACATTCTGAACCAGGATTTATTTTATTATTTATTATTTATTTAACTCATTATTTTTGATTCACAGGGTACCTGTGCAGGTTTGTTACAGGGGTATATTGCATGATGCTAAAGCTTGCACTTCCACTGATCCATCACCCAGATAGTAAACATAATACCCGATAGGAAGTTTTTCAGCTCTTTCCCCACTCCCTTCCTCCCTCTTTTTGGGGTCCCTAGTGTCTATTGTTCCTATCTTTATGTCCATGTGTACTTAATATTTAGCTCCCACTTATAAGTGAGAACATGAGAAACTTGGTTTACTGTTTCTGTGTGGTTTGCTTAGGATAATCCCTCCAGCTGCATCCATATTGCTGCAAAGGATATGATTTCATTCCTTTTTGTGGCTGCATAGTATTCCATGGTGTGTGTGTGTGCGCGTGCACATGTGTGTGCATGTGTTGTGTGTATCACATTTTCCTTATCTAATTCACCATTAATGGGCACCTAGGCTGATTCCATGTCTTTGCTGTTGGGAATAGTGTTGCAATAAACATATGAGTTCAGGTTTTGTTTTGGTAGAATGATTTATTTTCCTTTGGGTATATACCTAGTAATGGGATTGCTGGGTTGAATGTAGTTCGACTTTTAGTCCTTTGAGAAAATTCCAAACTACTTTCCACTGTGGCCGAACTAATTTACATTCCCACCAATGGTGTATAATTGTTCCCTTTTCTCCACAGCGACACCAACTTCTGTTATCTTCTGACTTTTTAATAATAACCATTCTGACTGCTGTGGCATGGTCTCTCATTGCGGTTCTGATTTCCATTTCTCTGATGATTAGTGATGTTGAGTGTTTTTTCATATGCTTGCTGACCTCTTGTATGTCTTCTTTTGAAAAGTGTCTGTTCATGTCCTTTGACTACTTTTTAATGAGGTTCTTTTTCTCCTTTCTGACTTGTTAAGTTCCTTATAGATCCTGAACCAGGATTTATGTTTAATTGTATTTATAAAATAAAATTATTGAATTAGGAAAATAAATGTCAGATGGGAGGTAGGACTGACTTGCAGCTCCCACTTGGTTAAACAGAACAGCATGTGGAGACTGACATCGTAAACATTTGCTCCAAGAACTACTGCAGGAACATGCTAGGAAAACTGAAAGAATTCACAGACCCTTTGAAAGAAGTGGCTTGGTGCTGCAAGTTCCATGAGACAGCCAAAAAACTGAATGCCCAAAGTGTGAGAGAAGGAAAGTACACCTCTAAACACACATCCTCACTGGGGAACCTGAAAATCCACATCACAGGAGAAAGATTTAGCCTTACCTAGAGCTGAAATGAATCTAGAGAGATGAGTGAAATATAAAAGTAGAATAAGCAACAGGGAGAGCCCTGTAGGCACTCCTGGTCCCCAGGGATGATCAGGGGAGCCAATTCTGACTTTATCTCACAGGGATCTTTGGGGAGGACTGCCAGTAGAATTGTGGAAGGACCACAGGGATAAGGAAACTTCTAGCTAGACTTTGTAGTAATTTTGACTGAGCACAAATTTTTCTGGGCAGAATGTAGTAGGGTTTAAGGGGGCAAATGGGAAGTGCAGATATTAACACAGAAGACACAGCAGGCAGGGAGGGGTGAGGCCTGAAAGCCCTGCTTGTTTTCTCAGTGGGGAGGCTTGTATCCTGGGGCAAGATCTCAGCCCTGCTCACTGGCTGCCTGGATATAAACTCTGTGCTTGTTGGTGGGGCACAGTGGGAGTGAGACTGGCCTTGCTGGCTGCATAGGAGGTGGGTGAGGCCTTTTACTACAAACTTTCCCCCACTTCCATGGTGACCTGTATGATGCAGCAGACGCAACCATAATCCCCCTGGGAACATAACTTCACTGGCCTGAGAACCACACCCGCATCCCCCACAGTGGCTGCAGCAAGCCCTGCCCAAGGAGAGTCTGAGCTCAGACACATCTACCACTGTCCCCACCTGATAGTCTTTCTCCACATTTCCTGGTAGCCAAAGACAAATGACATAATATATTGGGAGCTCTATGTCCCTGCCCATTGCCTGAGAAACCTGAATACTTATCCAGTTGACCTCAAGACCAGCTTGTATCCACCCCTATACTGTTGCAGCTGATGCTCTCCTAAAAGCACCATCTCCTGGCTAGAGGCCAACCAACTGAAGCCATTACAACAACTCATAAAAGAATAACCCTGCTCCGGCCGGGCGCAGTGGCTCCTGCCTATAATCCCAGCACTTTGGGAGGCTGAGGTAGGTGGATCACGAGGTCAGATCAAGACCATCCCAGCTAACACAGTGAAACCCCATCTCTACTAAAAATCTCAAAAAAAAAAAAAAAAAAAAAATTAGCCAGGCGTGGTGGTGGGCACCTGTAGTCCCAGCTACTCGGGAGGCTGAGGCAGGAGAATGGTGTGAACCTGGGAGGTAGAGCTTGCAGTGAGCTGAGATTGCACCACTGCACTCCAGCTTGGATGACAGAGCAAGACTCCATTTCAAAAAAAAATAAAAAAAATAAAAAAGATTAACCCTGCTCCAAGAAAAGAGAAAATAATAGATAATTTCACCTCCTGTAACATCTTGGCTAACCAGAGGTCCTGAGTCTGTCCATGTGACACCTTCACTGCTAGTACAACTAGCATTTGAGAAAACTAATGCACTAAACAAAACTACAACCAAGGACCCTCACAGAGTCCACTTTATTCCTCTGCTACCTCCACCAGAGTGGGTGCTGGTATCTATGGCTCAGAGACCTGAAGACGAATCACATCACAGGACTCTGTGCAGATAATCCCCAGTACCAACCTGCAACCAGGTAGCTCCATTAAGTGGCTAGACCCAGAAGAATAATAACAATCACTGCATTTCAGGTCTCAGGAAGCTCCATCCCTAGGGGAAGGGGAAGAGCACCACATCAAGGGATCAACTCATGGGATAAAAGAATCTGAACAGCAGCCCTTGAGTTCAAGATTTTTCCTCTGACATAGTCTACCCAAATGAGAAGGAACCAGGAAAGCAATTCTAGTAATATGACAAAACAAGGTTCTTTAACACCCCCAAAAGATCATACTACCTCACCAGCAATGGATCCAAACCAAGAAGAAATCCCTGAATTTTCAGAAAAGAATTCAAAAAGTCAATTACTAAGCTACTCAAGAGGCACCAGGGAAAGGTGAAAACCAACTTAAAGAAATATTTAAAAATACAGAATATGGATGCAAAAATCACCAGAGAAATAGCGAAAATAAAAAGTAATAATAACTTCTGAAAGTGAAAGACACACTTAGAGAAATGCAAAATACACTTGAAGGTTTCAACAACAGAATCAAAGAAGTAGAAGAAATAACTTCAGAGCTCAAAGACAGGGCTTTCAAATTAACCCAATCTGACAATGACAAAGAAAAAAAGAATTAAAAAAACACAAAGCCTCCAGGAGTTTGGGATTATGTTATGTTACCAAACCTAAGAATAATTGATGTTCCCAAGGAGGAAGAGAAATCTAAAAGATTAGACAAGTTATTTGAGGGAATAATTGAGGAAAATTTCCCTGGCCTTGCCAGAGACCTAGACATCAAAATAGAAGAAGCTCAAAGATACCCAGGAAATTTATTGCAAAAAGATAATCGCCTAGACACATAATCATCAGGCTATCTAAAGTCAAGACAAATAAAAGAATCCTAAAAGTTGTGAGACAAAAGCATCAGGTAATGTATAAAAGAAAAACTATCAGATTAACAGCAGATTTCTCAGCAGAAACCATACAAGCTAGAAGAGATTGGAGTTTTATCTTTAGCCTCCTTAAACAAAACAATTATCTGCCAAGAATTTCATATCCAACAAAACTAAGCTTCATAAATGAAGGAAAGATAAAAGTTTTTGTTTTTGAGACAAACAAATGCTGAGAGAATTTGCCGCTACCAAGCCAGTACTCAAAGAAATGCTAAAAGGAACTCTACATCTTGAAACAAAACCTTAAAATACATCAAAATAGAACCCCTTTAAAGCATAAATCTCACAAGGCCTATAAAACAATAACAAAATGAAAAAAATAAAGGTATTCAGGCAACAACTAGCATGATGAATAGATAGTACCTCACATGTTAGTACTAACATTGAGGGTAAATGGCCTAAATGCTCCACTTAAAAGATACAGAATGGCAGAATGGATAAGAATTCACCAACCAAGTATCTGCTGTCTTTAAGAGACTCACCTAACACATAAAGACTCATGTAAACTTAAGGTAAAGGGGTGGAAAAAGATATTCCAAGCAAATGGACACCAAAAGCAAGCAAAAGTAGCTATTCTTGTATCAGACAAAACAGACTTTAAAGCAGCAACAGTTACAAAGACAAAGAGAGGCATATAATGATAAAAGGACTAGTCCAGCAGGAAAATATCACAATCTCAGATACATATGCGTGTAACATTGGAGCTCCCAAGTTTATAAAACAATTACTAATAGAACTAAGAATTGAGATAGACAGCAACACAATAATAGTCAGGGACTTCAATACTAACTGACAGCACTAGACAGGTCATCAAGAGAGAAGGTCAACAAAGAAACAGTGTACTTAAACTATACCCTAGAAAAAATGGACGTAACAGATATTTACAGAACATTCTGCCCAACAACACATCATCAGCACATGGAACATTCTATTCATTAGCACATGGAATATTCTCCAGGATAGACCATATGACAGGGCACAAAACAAGTCTCCGTACATTTGAGAAAATTGCAATTATAACAAGTACTCTCTCAGATCACAGTGGAATAGAATTGGAAATGAACTCCAAAAGGAAGCATTAAAACCATGCAAATACATGAACATTAAATTATCTGGTCCTGAATGATCATTGGGTCAATAATGAAATCAAGATAAAAATTAAAAAATTATTTGAACTGAATCATAATAGTGACACAACCTATCAAAACCTCTGGGACACAGCAAAAATCATGTTAAGAGGAAAGTTCATAGCCTTAAATGCCTACATCAAAAAGTCTGAAAGAGCACAAATAGGTAATCTAAGGTCACATCTCAAGGAACTAGAGAAACAAGAACAAACAAAATCCAAATCCTGCATGATTAAAAAAATAACAAAGATCAAAAGATCAAAATTGAAACAAAAAATACAAAAGATAAATGAAACAAAAAACTGGTTCTTTGAAACAATAAACAAAATTGATAGGTTATTACTGAGATTCACCAAGAAAATAAGAGAAAAGATCCAAATAAGCTCAATTAGAAATGAAGTGGGAGGTGTTTCAACTGATACCACAGAAATCCAAAAGAACATTCAAGGCTACTATGAACACCTTTGCGTGCACAAACCAGAAAATCTAGAGGTGATGGATAAATTCCTGGAAATACACAACCTTCCTAGGTTAAAACAGGAAGAAACAGAAACTCTGAACAGACCAATAATAAGCAGTGAGATTGAAATTGTAATAAAAATGGCCAACAACAACAACAGAAAGTCCATGATCACATGGATTCACAGCTAAATTCTATCAGACATTCAAAGAAGAATTACTACCAATCCTATTGACACTATTCCAAAAGATAGAGAAAGAGGGAATCCACCCTAAATTATTCTGTGAAGCCTGCATCACCCTAATGCCAAAACTGGTAAAGGACATACATAAGAAAGAAAAAGAAAACAGACCAATATCCTGGGTGAACATAGATGCAGAAATCCTCAACAAAATACTAGCAAACCAAATCCAACATCATATCAAAAAGATAATCCACCATGAACAGGTGGGTTTCGTACCAGGGATGCAGAATGGTTTAACATGCACAAGTTAATAAATGTGATGTACCACATAAACAGAATTTAAAAGAAAAATCACATGATTATCTCATGATTATCTCGATAGATACAGAAGAAGTGTTTGACAAATCCAGCATCCCTTTATGATTAAACCCTTCAGCAAAATCAGCATAGAAAAGACTTACCTTGAAGTAATAAAAGCCATCTGTGACAAACCCACAGCCAGCATTATACAGAATGGGGAAAAGTTGCCGACATTCCCCCTGAGAACTGGAACATGACAATGATGCGCACTTTCACCACTTCTATTCCACATAGAACTGGAAGTCCTAGCCAGGTCATTCAGATAAGAGAAAGTAATAAAGGGCATCCAAATCGGTAAAAAGAAAGTCAAACTGTCACTGTTCACTGATGATATGATCATATACCTAGAAAACCCTAAAGACTCATTCAAAAAGCTCCTAGAACTGATAAATGTGTTTAGTAAAGTTTCAGGATACAACATCAATGAACGAAAACTAGTAGCACTCCTTTACACTATCAGCGACCAATCTGAGAATCAAATCAAGAACTCAACCCATTTTAGAATAGCTGCAAACAAATAAAATACTTGGGATGACACCTAACCAAGGATGTGAAAGACCTCTACAAGGAAAACTACAAACCACTGCTGAAAGAAATTATCAATGACACAAACAAAAGGAAGCACATCCTATGCTCATGGATGGGTAGAATCAATATTGTAAAAATGACCATATGGCCCAAAGCAATCTACAAATTCAATGCAATTCCCATCAAAATACCATTATTGTTCTTCACAGTACTGGAAAATACAATCCTAATTTGGAACAAAAAAGCCCAGCCTGTATAGCTAACTCAAGACTTAGCAAAAAGAACAAATCTGGAGGCATCACATTACCCGACTTCAAACCTTACTGTAAGGCTATAGTCACCAAAACAGCATGGTACTGGTATAAAAATAGGCACACAGACCAATGTAACAAAATAGAGAACCCAGAAATTAAGCCAAATACTAACAGCGAACTGATCTTCAACAAATCAAACAAAAACATAAAGTGGGGAATACACACCCTATTCAACAAATGGTGCTGGCATAATTAGCAAGCCACATGTAGAAAAATGAAACTGGACCCTCATCTCTCACCTTATACAAAAATCAACTCAATATGGATTAAAGACTTAAATCTAAGACCTAAAACCATAAAAATTCTAAAAGATAACATAAAAAAATCCTTCTAGACATTGACTTAGGCAAAGACTTCATGACCAACAACCCAAAAGCAAATGCAACAAAAATGAAGATAAATAGCTGGGATTTAATTAAACTAAAAAGCTTTTTCACAGAAGAAGAAATAATCAGCAGAGTAAACAGAAAATGGGAGAAAATATTTGCAAACTATGCATCTGACAAAGGACTACTATCCAGAATCTACAAGGAACTCAAACATATTAGTAAGGAAAAAAATACAAATTATCCCATCAAAAAGTGGGCTAAGGACATGAATAGACAATTTCAAAAGAAAACATACAGATGGCCAACAAACATGAAAATATGCTCAACATCAGTAATTATCAGGGAAATGCAAATCAAAACAACAGTGCAATACCACCTTACTCCTGCAAGAATAGCCATAATTTAAAAATAAAAAAATAATAGATATTGGTGTGGATGTTGTGAAAAGGGAACACTTTTACACTGCTGGTGGGAATGTAGACTAGTATAACCACTGTGGAAAACAGTATGGAGATTCCTTAAAGAACTAAAAGTAGATCTACCCTTTGATCCAGCAGTTGCACTACTGGGTATCTACCCAGTGGAAAAGAAGTCATATGAAAAAACACTTGTACATATATGTTTATAGCAGCACAATTCACAATTGCAAAAATATGGAACTAGCCCAAATGTCCACCAATCAACATTTTCTAGATTTAAAAAATGTGGTTTATATACACCATGGAATACTAGTCAGCCATAGACAGGAACAAAATAATGGCATTTGCAGCAACCTGAGTGGAGTTGGAAGCCATTCTTTTGTTTTATTTTTTAATTTTTTTTTTTTTTTTTTGAAATGGAGTATCACTCTGTCCCTCAGGCTGGAGTGCAGTGGTGCAATCTTGGCTCACTGCAAGCTCTGCCTCCCGGGTTCATGCCATTCTCCTGCCTCAGCCTCCTGAGTAGCTGGGACTACAGGCGCTCACCACCACTCCCAGCTAATTTTTTTGTATTTTTAGTAGATACAAGGCTTCACCGTGTTAACCAGGGTGGTCTTCATCTTCTGACCTCACGATCTGCCCGCCTCGGCCTCCTAAAGTGCTGGTATTACAGGCATGAGCCACCATGCCCAGCCAGAAGCCATTATTCTAAGTGAAGTAACTCACGAATGGAAAACTAAGCATCATGTATTCTCACTTATAAGTGGGAGCTAAGCTATGAGGACACAAAGGCATAAGAATGACAGTGGTCTTTGGGGACTCAGGGGGAAGGGTGGGATGTGGATGAAGGATAAAAGACAACACATTGGGTACAGTGTACACTGCTCAGGGGATAGGTGTGCCAAAATCTCAGAAATTTCCACGAAAGAACTTATCCATGTAATCAAACACCACCTGTTCACACACACACAAAAACTATTGAAATACAAAATAAAATAATTATTCAGCAAAGGCGCATTTTTTTTGGTGTACACTGGTATGAGTTTTAACACATATACAGGTTCATGAAACTACCATCACAATGAGGATACAAAACAGTTTTATCTCCCTAGAAAACTCTGTCATGCTAGTCTTTTACTCTTACACCCTCTGCCAGTTATTCCATCACTATGATTTGTCTTTCCCAGAAAGTTGTATACATGGACTCATACAATATATAACCTTTCAAGATTGGTCCTTTTCAGTCAGCAAAATTCTTTAGAGATTTATCCAGGTTGTTGCATGTCCATTCCTTTTTATTGCTGGGTAGTATTCCATTGTATGGATGTACCACTGTTTATTTATCCATTCATCTGTTAATAGTCATTTGGATTGCTTTTGATTTTTGGCAATTATCAACAGAACCTCTATAAATATTCATGTACAGATAATCTGAGGAGTTGGATTGCTGGTTCATATGGTAAGTGTATGTTGAACTGTACAAGAAATGGCCAACTCATTTTCCAGAGTAGCTGTACCATTTTGCATTCTCATAAGTGATATATGAGAATTGTAGTTTCTCTACATCCTGATTGGCACTTGCTATTGTCAGTATTTTTTATTTTAGCTAGGCTAATAGATACATAGTGGTATCTCATCATGGTTTCAATTTGAATTTCCCTAATGGCTAATAATGTTGGATGTCATTTTATTTTAATTAATTAAGCCATTTGCCATTTATCTTCGGTGAAGTATCTGGTCAAGTCTTTTGCAAATTTTTGTATCAGATTGTTTTTCTTACTACTGAGCTTTGAGAGTTCTTTATACATTTTGTATATAAGTCTTTTGTCAGATATATGATTTGGACTTATTTATTTATTTTGACACGGAGTCTCACCCTGTCGCCCAGGCTGGAGTGCAGTGGCACGATCTCAGCTCACTACAAGCTCCACTTCCCGGGTTCACATCATTCTCCTGCCTCAGCCTCCTGAGTAGCTGGGACTACAGGCGCCTGCCACCACTCCCGGCTAATTTTTTTTGTGTGTTTTCAGTAGAGATGGGGTTTCACTGTGTTAGCCATGATGGTCTCGATCTCCTGACCTTGTGATCTGCCTGCCTCGGCCTTCCAAAGTGCTGGGATTACAGGCATGAGCCACAGAGCCCAGCGGAGATTTGCACTTTTTATCTTAGTTTGTAGCTTATCTTTTTTATTCTCTTAATAGTGTGTTTTGCCAAACACTCTTCTATCAACTTTAAATTCAATAAAGTAGACTTTCTTTTATAGATTATATTTTTGGTATCATATCTAAGAACAATTTATAATAACAAAAAACAGATATTGAGGCATATTTTGTATATGATGTAATTCGCTCTTTTAAAGTATACAATTCAATGATATTTTAGAACCAAATTTACCAAGTTCTATAACCATCATCATGAATCAGTTTTAGAACCTTTTTTATCACCCCAATATGATCACATCTATATATATTTACTGTTATCTCCATTGACCCCTAAACCTGCTCTAGGAAACCACTAATCTACTTTCTCTGTAGTTTTTCTGGCACCATTTATCTTTATTAAAAATCTTACATTGTGGCAAAAACATAACATAAAATTTACTGTTTTAACCATTTATAAGTATACAGTTCAGTAGTATTAATTATATTCACATTATTGTTTTACCAATTTCTAGAACTTTTTCATCTTGCAAAACTGAAACTCTATGCCCTTTAAACAACAGCTCCCCATTTGCCCTTGTCTACAAGCTCTTGGCAGCCACCATTCTGCTTTCTGTTTCTATGAAATTGACTTCTCTAGATACCTCTTATAAGTGGAATTGTACAATAAATGTCTTTTTCTGACTGGCTTATTTTACTTAATGTAATGTCCTCAGGTTCATCCATATTGCAGCTTGTGTCAGAATTTCCTTCCTTTTTGAGGCTGAATAATATTCACCCTTAAAATAATATTGTATGAATATATCACATTTTGTTTATCCATTCATATATCAATAGACACGTGGGTTGCTTCTACCTTTTAGCTATTGCAAATGATTCTGCTATGAACATAGGAGTACAAATATCTCTTTGAGACTCTGTCAGCATCATTATTTTGAAAAGACAGTATTGTCCCCATTAAATGGAATCTTCACCTTTGTTAAAATCAATTTACCATATGCACATGAATCGAATTCTGGATTATCTGTTATCTTTCATTGAGCTATATATTTATCTTTTTGCCAATACCAATGTTAATATTTTAGTTCTTTTTTTTTTTGTTTTTTTTTTTTGGAGAGAGAGTCTCACTCTGTTGCCCAGGCTGGAGTGCAGTGGTGCGATCTCAGCTCATTGTAAACTCCATCTCTTGGGTTCATGCCATTCTCCTGCCTCAGCCTCCTGAGTAGCTGGGACTACAGGCACCCGCCACCACGCCTGGCTAATTTTTTGTATTTTTAGTAGAGATGGGGTTTCACTGTGTTAACCAGGATGGTCTCGATCTCCTGACATCATGATCTTCCCACCTCAGCCTCCCAAAGTGCTGGGATTACAGGCGTGAGCCACCGCACCCAGCCAATATTTTAGTTTTTTAGCATGTCTTAAATTTGGGTTGTATGAGTCTTCTAAATTTGTTTTTTCTCCAAAATATCTTTGGCTACTTTAGTCCTTTGCCTTTTCACATAATTTTAGAATCAGCTTGTCTATATCTACAAAAGACCTAGCGGGGTTTCATTAAATTTATTACTTAGGAGAGAATTAAACATCCAAACACTCTTTCATCTAAAGACCTTTTGTGGAGTCTTTAAATCCAAGAACATTTTATGTCTCTCCATTTATTTAAGTCTTCTTTGATTTATTTTATCAAAATTTTGTACTTCCAAGGCCTCAATGCACAGCAAAATTATCTTAAGTGTTTGTAAACTACAGATCTGAGGTATTACCTGGGAATATGTATTGTTAACAAACACTCCTGGTAATTCTGATGAAACAGATCCACAGAATGGTAGGCTGAGCGGAGTTTTACTCCTCTAGTTAGTGTCTCTGTATTAAAATCTACAGAGAATATTTTTCTTCCAGCCTTAGCACCAGGAAAGGTTTATTTCTTCTGAATATCTAATATGCAGTTATCATATGGATAGTACAAGTATGTAAACTTGGCATATTACTTCTGTTTTCTTTGTTGGCTTCTAGTTTTTATCTTTATATCAGAATAGTAAGTATTTTTTACCATAGAAGATTAGATTATTATGGGACTCATATGATAAATATTGACTGAGCACTTACTATGCACCACACACTTTTTATAGACATACAGGCATACCTCAGAGATGTTGAGGGTTGAGTTCCAGACCACCTTAATAAAGTGAATGTCACAATAAAGCAAGTCACACAAAGCTTTTGGTTTCCCAGTGCATATAAAAGTTATGTTTACACTGTACTGTAGTCCATTAAGTGTGTAATATCATTATATCTAAAAATGTGCATGTCTTAAAAATACTTTATTGCTAAAAAATGCTAGTGATTATCTGAGCCTTCTGCAAGTTGTAATCATTTTGCTGGCAGAGGGCCTTGCCTCTTTATTGACAGCTGCTGACTGATTAGTGTGGTGGTTGCTGAAGGTTGGGGTGACTATGGTAATTTATTAAAATAAAACAAGAATGAAGTTTGCCACATTGACTCTTCAAAAAAGTTTTCTCTGTAGATGCTGATTAATAACACTTTACTCATAGTAGAACTTTTCTTCAAAATTGAAGTCAGTCCTCTCAAACCTTGCTGCTGCTTTATCAATTAAATGTATGTAATATTCTAAATGTTTCGTTATTTCAGCAATGTTCACAACTTCTTCATCAGGAGCACATTTCATCTCAAGAGACCACTTTCTTTACTCATCCACAAAAAGCAACTTCTTATTCATTCAAGTTTTATCATGTGATTGCAGACATTCAGTCACATCTTCAGGCTTCACTTCTAATTCTGGTTCCCTTACTATTTCCACTACATCTGTGGTTATTTTCCCCCATGAAATCTTGAACCCCTCAAAGTCATCCGTGGGGTGTTGGAATCAACTTCTTCCAGACTGTTAATCTTGGTATTTTGACCTCCTTCCATGAATCACAAATGTTCTTAATGGCATCTAGAGTGGTGAATCCTTCCCAGAAGGTTTTCAATTGACTTTGCCAAAATCCATCAGAGGAATCACTATCTATGGTAGCTACAGTCTAATGAAATGCATTTCTTAAATAATAAGACTTAAAATTGAAATTACTCCTTGGTCCATGGGCTGAAGAATAGCTATTGTGTTACCAGGCATGAAAACAACAATAATCTCCTTGTACATCTCCATCAGAGCTCTTGGGTGACTAAGTGCATGTCTCAATAAACAGTAATATTTTCAAAGGAATCTTTTTTTCTTGAGCAGTAGGCATCAACAGTGGGCTTAACACATTCAGAAAACCATGCTGTAAACAGATGTACTGTCATCCTGGCTTTGTTGTTTCATTTATAGAGCACAGGCAGATTTAGTATAATTCTTAAGGGCCCTAGGATTTTCAGAATGGTAAATGAACTTTGGCGTCAGTTTAAAGTAACCAGCTGCACTAGCCCGTAACAAGAGAGTCAGCCTGTCCTTTGAAGCTTTGAAGCCAGGCATTGACTTTTCCTTTTTAGCTATAAAAGTCGTAGATGGCATGTTCTGCCGATGAAAGGCTGTTTCGTCTATATTTAAAATCTTCTGTTTAGTGTAGCCAACTTCAGCATTTACTTTAGCTAGATTTTCTGAATTACTTGCTGCACTTTTTATATCAGCACTTGCAGCTTCACCTTGCACTTTTGTACCACGAAGATGGCTTCTTTCCCAATCATCATGAACCAACCTCTGCTAGCTTCCAACATTTCTTCTGCAGCTTCCTCACCTTTCTCAGCCTTCATAGAACTGAAGGGAGTTTGGGCCTTTCTCTAGATTTGGCTTTGGCTGAAGAGAATGTTGTGACTGGATATTTTGTATCCAGACCACTCATACTTTCTCCATATGAGCAATAAGGCTGTTTTGCATTCCTGTCATTTATGTGTTCACTGGAGTAGCACTTTTAATTTTCTTCAAGAACCTTTCCTTTGCATTCACAACTTGACTAACTTTGGTACAAAAGACCTAGCATTTGGCCTGTGTCAGCTTTCCATGTGCCTTCCTCACTAAGATTAATTATTTATAGCTTTTGATTTAAAGTAAGAGAGGTGTAGCCCTTTCACTTGAACACTTAGAGGCCATTGTAGACTTATTAATTGGCTTAATTTCAATATTTTTATGTCTCAGGGAATAGGGAGTGCCAGGGACAGGGAGAGAAGTGAGGGAATGGCCAGTTGGTGGAGCAGTCAGAATACATACAACATTTATCAATTAAGTTCACCATCTTATATAGACTTGATTCATTGCACCCCAAAACAATTACAGTAGTAACAACAAAGATCATTGATCACAGATCACCATAAAAGATACGAAAAGTTTGAAATATTGCAAGAATTACCAAAATGTGACACAGAGATACAAAGTGAGCACATGCTGTTGGAAAAATGGTGCCGATAAACTTGTTCTATATGAGGGTGCCACAAACTTTCAATTTATTTTAAAAAAGAAACCCAACGCAGTATTTGTGAAACACAAAAAAATGAGGTATGCCTGTACATACCTCAAAATAACCCTATGTAGTAGGTACTGTTTTTTTCCCACTTTATAAATCAGGAAACTAAGGCTCAGTGAGATTCTATAACTTATTTAAGATTGTACATCTAAGGCCGGGTGCAGTGGCTCACGCCTGCAATCCCAGCACTTTGGGAGGCCAAGGCAGGCAGATTATAAGGTCAGGAGATCGAGACCATCCTGGCTAACGTGGTGAAACCCCATCTCTACTAAAAATACAAAAAAATTAGCCAGGTGTGGTGGCGGGTGCCTGTAGTCCCAACTACTTGGGAGGCTGGGGCAGGAGAATGGCATGAACCTGGGAGGCAGAGCTTGCAGTGAGCTGAGATCGCGCCTCTGCACTCCAGCCCGGGTGACAGGGCAAGACTCTGTCTTAAAAAAAGAAAAAGATTCTACATCTAAACTGGGATGTAAATTTGATTTTTTGACTTTATAGCCCAAGATTGTAACCATTAAAACTATGTTATTCAGGATGCGCCATTATGTTGCAGGAACAAACAACTTTGAAACTTATTGCTTAAGATAACAAAGGTTTATTTCTTATTCTTGCTACATATTTTTGGTTGCCTGAAGGTCTGATTCATGTCATCATCACTCCAGGATCCAGGCTGACAGAGCAAATGCTATTACTAGCATTGCTGGTCACCTTGACAGAGGGGAAGAAGAGAGTTTGTGATATATTACTCATTGGCTCTTAAAGCTTCTACCCATAAGTGACATATGTCATTTCCACTCAGGCATTGTTGGCCAAAGCCAGTCACATGGAGATACCTAACAAGTGTGTGTTGAGGGGTGGGACTCAGGGTCAGGCCTGGAATGCAATCTCACTATAATGCTGGGAAGGAGGAGAAATGTAGGTATTTGTGGAGCAGCCCTAATGACTACCACAGCAGTTTTCAAAGGTGCTTATTGATATAAAACTATTACCATGATTATTAATGTTATTCTTACCTAAGAAGCAATGAGGTGGGTTTACATTTTTTGGCATGGTCTCTTTTATAAATCATATCATAAAGCCTACTTATGTGCTACAATTAAATAAAACAATAAATATATAAAACAAAGCAAATAACTGAGCAAGTTAGAATCTGAGCTGTTTTAATGGACAAATTTGAATGTAGCTTTCTTCTCATAGAAGGGTATGGTTTTTACCTTCTAGAAATATATTAAAAGAAAAAATGACACTAGAAGGAATTAAAGTTTAATAAACGGGGTTATATATACAAATTGGAAAAAATGCTGTAAACAGTTAAAGAGGTTTACTCTGCTTTTGGGTCTGGCTGATTTGAGAGAAATTCCATGCATGTAATTGTCACAATGCCTAACATAGCCCCTTATAATTTTTATAGTGCTCCTACAGAATTACATGAACTAATACACGTGAAAGAGCTTTCTGTAAACTGTAAATACTTTGCAAATGTAATCATTATTATTGCATAATCTTATTTGGTCCTTACAATTAGCCTGTGAAGTGGATATAATGCTGTTTGTTGTTGTTGTTGTTTTAATTGTTCCCATTTTATAGTTGAGGGAACTCAGGTGTATTAAACTACTCTCCATGGTCGTGTGGTTGGTAAACAGAAAACTCAGAGTAGGACTCCACCCTGTGACTCCTAGGTCAGCCCTTTATCCACTGCACAGTGCTGCCTCTTCAGCCAAATTTTTGGGTGTAACTTAAATACGTAAGAGAAATTTAAAATGACCCAGTCGAAAGAGTAAAGAGTGGCCGGTCGCGGTGGCTCATCCCTGTAATCCCAGCACTTTGGGAGGCCAAGGCGGACAGATCACGAGGTCAGGAGTTTGAGACCAGCCTGGCCAATGTGGTGAAACCCTGTCTCTACTAAAAATACAAAAATTAGCTGGGTGTAGTGGCAGGCGCCTGTAATCCCAGCTACTCAGGAGGCTGAGGCAGTAGAATTGCTTGAACCCGGGAGGTGGAGGTTTCAGTGAGCTGAGATTGCCCCATTGCACTCTAGCCTGGGCGACAAGAGCAAAACTCTGTCTCAAAAAAAAAAAAAAAAAAAAAGAAAGAAAGAAAGAAAAGAAAGAGTAAAGAATTCTCAGTTTTCCAAAAACACAGTGGGCATTGTACAGGCAAATAAGTCAAGGAAACAGAACCTACTGCCTTCTGATAAGGAACTCCTGAAAGGACTGAATATTCTAAAGCCTAACATTAATAGTGAGAAAATGGTCTTTCCAAGGGGCCAATTAGAGGCTTGATAACCTGATATATTTTACAGAATGTCACAGCTCAAGAAGGCTGAAGAAAAGTAGTTATGCCTACCTTGAAGAATTGCTCAAACTGAGTTAGTAGCATTGCTTCCATTTTTATGAAAGAGAATGCCTTTCTAATTTTAGAGTTCAAGAGGTGGATGGGCTTTTGTGCAGAGGGAAGCTTTTCCCAGTGCTCATCTCAAGAGGTGCCTGTGAAATCATTTTATATCCTGTTTGGAAAAGGAAGACAATGTGGTAGAAATAAAAAAATGAGTTTGCATAAAAAGTTATCTTCCCCAGAAGAGATGGTAGAAATAGGGTTCTACAGCCATACTTATTACTTTTTTCCTGTTATAGAGCTATGTGTTATCAGTTTAATGTAGTTATTTGGATCCTTTAACTGTAATGTGTCTCCTGATGTTATACAGTAAGAACTATTTATTTAGCAGATCATTCAAGAAGGGACAGAGACTTTTTAACTCCTGGAGGGTGTTGGGTTTTTCCCAGCTTCTCAACAGCGCCATTGTAATTTATTTTGCAAATTCCAATTCTTAAAGCATTAAAAAGTAGCTTGTAAGACAACCTTTTTATTTTTGAATCCATTGTTTCCTCTGGTAAAACAGTAAATATTCCAAATACAAAGACCCAAGGAAAAGAAGAGAGTTCCCATCAAGGACCTGAGGTCTCTTTACAGGCTGGCAATTACTGTGTGTAGCTCTGTTTAAGTTACTGAGGTTGGATTATGTACTGAGAAGCCATTTTTCAAATTTCATTTTACCCAAAATTTTACATGTACTTTAAAAGTAGGAATTCCATCTAGAAAGAGAAAAGCTTAGAGAAACATAGGACCCAAATCTGTAAAATTATCAAGTGGTCTAGTGGTTGCTAAGTCCTGGAAAACTAGGGGGAGTTTAGATTAGAATTGAAGGTATTCTTTTCAGAACTAAAGCTAATGAGATTTCTCTGAATGGAGAGTATATTTTTAAGATGTCCATTATCTACAGAGAGTGTGTAAATGTAAGGATAAAAAAAAAGGATCCTAATGAGTATTTGACATATATGGTCCCATTTAATCCTCACAAACTACTCTGTGAAGTACATATCTTACAAAGAAAATAATAAGTCACAGACAGAAGTTCAATAATAGGCTTAAGGGTAATAAATAATAGAACTAGAATTACAACCCAAATCTATGAGACTCTCAAAGCAGTGCTCATCTTAGGTAAACCCTTCGTAGACAGATATATATAGTTATTAAGGAAAACCAAGAATACTAAAGCTCTCCTTAGTATTTGAGACTGATATCAAGGACAGCTAGGCCTTTCTACCTTCAACCCCAGAGACAGAACTTGAAGCCAAGTAGACTCTACAGCTGAAGTTGCAGTCATGCCAGGCTCCTATGTAGGCCAGTTTGCAATAGGTACCTTTGACTTAGATCAGTTAGATCACATCCATAGCTCAATCAGCTAACGCCAGTGTGTCCCCGTGCAAAACATTATGATTATTGGGGCATATGTGACCTATAAGGATTTTTTCTGGTTACTTTGTTCACCTGGTGCTTGTTATAGGCATGCAATTTCCTGTCCTGTATAGGTGGATATATAGAAGAGATCTGTCCAGGACGGATTTTTCACTTGCTGGTATTGGACAAACTGCTTCTAGATCCAAAATAAGATTTATAATCATTAAGATATGGCTTAAATGGAACTTTTTCTTCCAATAAATATTTTTGTTTTATGATATTTTCTAATTTTTTTGAATTGATGTCTTATCATTTTTAGTCCCTCAAACTAGATCTTAATATGCATTTTTCATAAAATTTTTGAGGGCCCTGGCCAGGTGCAGTGGATCACACCTGTAATCCTGCACTTTGGGAGGCTGAGGTGGGTGGGTCGCCTGAGGTCAGGAGTTCAAGACCAGCCTGGCCAGCATGGCGAAACCCTGTCTCTATTAAAAATACAAAAATTAGCCGGGCGTGGTGGCGGTCACTTGTAATCCCAGCTACTCAGGAGGCTGAGGCAGGAGAATCGCTTGGACCCCGGGGAGTGGAGGTTACAGTGAGCCAAGATGGTGCCACTTCACTCCAGCCTGGGTTTAAGAGCAAAATTCTGTCTCGGAAAAAAATAATTTGCTTTGGAGGGCCCCTCATGTGTGCATATGCATACATGTGTATGTATGTGTGTGTGTGTTTGTATATATGTGTATATATGTATGTATATATGTATGTATACATATATGTGTGTATATATGTGTGTATATATGTATATACATATATGTGTGTATATATGCATATATGTGTACATATATACATATATACACATATGCATATACACACAAATATATATATGCATGTATGTGCATATTATTTTGAAATCTCTATCTTTAGCTCCTATCTCTTTCCAGAGTATCATAACTCATCTCGAATGCCTCCTCAGCAGCTTAACTTGGATGTCCCACCTCAAACCTGGACTCATTTTTTTCCCACAATACCTCCTCTCTCTTATTTTTAGCATCTCTGTGAAGGGTACCACCATCCACAGAACTACTTACATCAGAAATGTGGGAGTTATTATTTACTGCTCTCTTTTCTCTCCACAGTAGATCTCTCACTAAGTTCTATTGATTCTACCTCTAATGGTATCCTGAGGGTGGAGTGGGTTGTGGAGAGTGAGGAGTGATTGCTAATAGGTGCAGGGTTTCTTTAGGAGATGATGAAATAATTCTGAAATTAGATCGTGGTGATGATTGCAAAGCCTTGTACATTTTCTAAAAAATTAAAAAAAACACTTTAAAAAGGTGAATTTTGTGACATGTGAACTATGTCTCAAAAAGCTATTTAAAAAATTACTATATTTCAGTAACTCTGAGATTTTGTCTTAGACCTGTCAGCAGGATGTAACCTTTTTTTTAATGCCACTTTTTGAAAAACTGCTGAAAGAGCATACTCCTGCTTAATTGATCTCCTGTTAATCTCTGGTTGAAGTGGCCTCTGTCCTTCCCACTTCATTGTGTTCTCTAGTTGCTGGGCTGACTCATTTAATCAAAATAAAATCTTGGCCCAGTCATGATCATTTTTCTGTCTTCATCTTAATAATAATGATAATAAAAATAGTTTATTTTATTGTAGGTTTGCCATGTGCCAAGTACCTTTTTCAATTAACCCTTACAAAAATCTAATGAGTCAGGTACTATTACTATCTCTTTTATCCAAATAAGGAAATTTGCTCATAAAGGTTAAGTGATTTCCTAAGATCAAGCAGCTATAAATAAGTGATGGAGCCAATATTCAAACCCAGGTCTATCTGACATCAACGTCCCCACATTCTCCTTCTTTCTTCCTCCTCCTTCCCCTAGGCCTCCTCTTCCCCTCTCTTCACATATATTAGCTTTTTCATAACACAAAGAAGAAAACAAATAAATAAAACACTCATAATTCACCTCCTAAATAACCACTTCCAGGGCAATATATGTAGAAAGTTTGAAAGAAAGTTGAAAATCCAGATAGTGCAGAAAAGTACAAAGTGCAAAAGAGAAATTTTCTCTGTCCCTCCTCAAATATCTCTTCCCAAAGTATACCATTGTTAGGAGTTTCTAGTAGTTTCTTCCAACATCCATTTTTTATTTTTTATTTCTAAGAAGTAGTATTCCATGGTATGGGTATACCACAGTTTGTTTAATCATTCATCCACTGAAGGGCATCTGGCATGATTCAGTTTGTGGCCATTACAAATAAAGCTGCTATTAACATTGTGTACAGATTCATAAGTTTTCATTTCTCTGGGAAAAATGCCCTGGAGTGCAATTGCTAGGTCATCTGGAAGTAGCATGGTTAGATTTTTAAGAAACTGCCAAACTTTTGCAGAACAGAGCTACCATATTCTGAGATTATTATCTCTCTTTTTTTTTTTTGAAAAGCACATGAATAGTATTTCAGTTTTCATAAAATTGAGTTTCTTCATATGTATACATTCTTTAATCATTTAGTGTTCCCACAAGCAGTGTATGAGTCACCCAGTTTCTTCACATCCTCTCTAGCATTTGTTGTTGTCATTATTTTTCATTTTAGCCATTCTCAGAGGTGTATAGTGATATTTTCTGGTTTTATTTTACTTTTCTCTGATAGCTAATGATGCTGAGCATATTTTCATGTGCTTATTTGCCATCCATTTATCCTTTTTGGGGAAATGTCATTTGTCTGTTTTCTAATTGGATTGTTTCCATTGATTGATTGATTGATTGTTGGAGTCTTGCTCTGTCGCCCAGGCTGGAGTGCAGCAGCACGATCTTGGCTCACTGCAACCTCCGCCTCCCGGGTTCAAGCTATTCTCCTGCCTCAGCCTCCCATGTAGCTGTGATTACACGCGCCCGCCACCATGCCTGGCTAATTTTTTGTATTTTTAGTAGAGATGAGGTTTCACCATGTTGGCTAGGCTGGTTTCGAACTCCTGACCTCAAGTGATCTGTCTGCCTTGGATTCCCAAAGTGCTAGGATTACAGGCGTGAGCCACTGCACCCAGCCTCCTTTTATATTTTTACTGTAGAGCTTTGAGAATTCTTTGTATATTCTAGATACTTCTACTCCATTATCAGATATGTCCAATTTCTCTAGCACCATTTGTTATGAAAGTTATCCTTCCTCTATTGGATTGCTTTTGTACTTTTTTCAAAAATCAGTTGGACATATTCTTTTGGGCAATATTTCTAGAATCTCTATTCTGTTTCACTGATTTATGTGTATAGCTTTCCACCAATATCACACTGACTTGATTACTGTAGTCATATAGTAAGGCTTAATATTTAATAGACACATCCTTCTCACTTTGTCTTCAAAAGCATTTTAGTTATTCTAGTTTTTTGCCTTTTCATATAAATTTTAGAATAATTTTGTCTATATCACAAAAAAGTCTTGCTGGAATTTTGATATAAATTGAGTTAAACCTTGCTATGGACAGAATTGTGTCCCTGACAGATTTACAGGTTAAATCCTTAACCCACAATGTGTTTGGAGATAGGGTATTTAGCAGATAATTAAGATTAAATTAGGTCATAAAGATGGGACCATGCTATGCTTTGGTTATGGTTTGTCTCCGTCAAAACTTATGTTGAAATTTGATCCCCAATGTGGTGGTTTTGGGAGGTGGGGCCTAGTGGGAGGTATTTGGGTCATGAGAGCCAATCCCTCATAAATGGCTTGGTACTATTCTCATGAGAGTCCTCTTTCTGGCAAGATTATATTAGTACTCGTAGGAATGGATTAGTTCCCATGAGAGTAAGTTGTTAAAAAGCTAGAAACCCTTTGGATTTTGCCTGTTTGCATGTATCTGTTTCCCCTTTAACCTTCATAGTGTTATGATGCAGCACAAAAGGTCTCAGCAGAAGCCAGGGCCATGCCCTTGAACTTCCCAGCCTTCAGACCCATGAGCTGAATAAACCTTTTTTCTTTATAAATTACCTAAACTTAGATGTTCTGTTTTACCCACAAAAAAAACAGATAAGATAGGCCATAATCTGATAGGAATGTGGCCTTACAAAAGAGGAATATCTGTTCCTCACTTATTCTGTCTCTCTGCCAGGTAAGGACACAGTGAGAAGGTGGCCATCTGTAACCCAAGAAGAGAGCCTTCACCAGACACCAACACTGTTGGCACCTTGATCTTGGATATCCAGTCTCCAGAACTGTGAGAAATAAATTTCCATTGTTTAAGCCACCTAGTCTATGGTATTTTGTTAGGGCAGCCAAAGAAAACCTGTACATCAATTTAGAGAAAATTGACATCTTTACTATGCTGAGTCTCCCAACCCATGAACATGGTGTATCTCTCCCTTTATTTAGGTCTTATTTGATTTCCTTCATTAGCATTTCCAGCATGTAAGTCCTGTATGTGTTTTGTTAGATTTACACATAAGTACTTACATTTTTCAGCAACTGTAAATGACAGTTCTTTTTTTCAGCACTTAAAAATGGGACCATTTTCTGGCCTTCATGGTTTCTGGTGAGGAATCCACTGTTACTTAATACTGTTTTTCCCCATAAGTAAAATATCTTCTCTCACTTACAGCTTTTAAGATTTTTTATTTGTCATTAATTTTCACAAGATTGGCTACAATATGTCTTGGTGTGGACATCTTTGAGTTCATCTTGTTTTCGGTTTGCTCAACTTCTTGAATCTTTAGGTTTGTCTTTTGCCAAAGTTTGAAAGTTTTAGCCATTTATTTGAATATGTTTACAACCCCACTGTTGCTACGTTCCTTCCAGAACTTCGATCACATGAATGTTAGGTATTTTAAGTCTCACAGGTCCATAAGGGTTGGTTCTTTTTTGCTGTTGTCTCATTTATTTTTTTTCTCTATTGTTCAGATTGGGTAATTTTTATTATTTAACCTTACAATTTTTTTGGTTCCTCCATTTTGCTGTTGAGACCAACTATTTGGTGTTTTTATTTTGATTATTGTAATTTTCAGTTCTAAATGTTTCAGTTAGTTTTTCTTTATGTTCTTTATTTGATCGGATTATACTTTTTCATTTGTTTATATTGTGTTCATAATTTCTCTTCCAACCATTTTATAATGACTACTTTAAAATCTTTTTGGCATCTCTGCCATCTCAGTGTTGGTGTTTATTGATTATCCTTTTACATTCAAGTTGAAATTTTTCACAAGTGATGATGCCACCATGTTTCTTCTCTGCCTATTGTGATTCTAGTGCTTGGTTGGAGACTGGGATGTTAATTCTCTGGGGCAGGAAAGAATCTTGGAGGAAAGAGAGAATGCCTTCTGGCAAAGCCTCAATTCTTTCAGCCTAATAAGTTAGAAATGCTTGGTAGATGCTACTCTAGAGGGGATGGAAATTTGCAATTACTTTTCTAGCTTTGCAATCCAGCATGTTGCATCTCTGCCTTTTACCTTCACAACTTTCTAAGAGCATCAGTAATTCAATTTCACCCCTTGTTTCTAGTAAGGAAAGTATAAAGACAACTGTAATTTGACCTAGAAGCCCTGGGGAACAGGTTGTATGTAGAGAGTGCCACCATGGGGCACTCCTTTTATTTTAGGTTTTTTATTTTTTAGATGGAGTAACGCTCTGTGGCACAGGCTGGAGTGCAGTGGTGCGATCTTGGCTCACTGCAACCTCCACCTCCTGGGCTCAAGTGATTCTCCTGCCTCAGTCTCCCAAGTAGCTGGGATTACAGGCATGTGCCACCATGCCCAGCTAATTCTTGTATTTTTAGTAGAGACGGGGTTTCACCATGTTGCCCAGGCTGGTCTTGAACTCCTGACCTCAAGTAATCCGCCTGTCTCAACCTCCCAAAGTGCTAGGACTACAGGTGTGAGCCATATATGTATATATATCTGGGATGTAACACATTAATTTTTCTATCATTGAAATGTAAACTGATCTGGGCTTCGGTCTTTGCAATCTCTAAGTTACCCCCTTTACTGCAGCCAATATGACTTATCTCCCTTGTCTCTATTTCCAGCCTAGGCTTTTGCACTGAGCTACTGACCCATATAAACAGCTGCCTATGTAACATCTTCTTTTAGATGTTTCAAATACACTATCTTCACTCCCACCAAAACCTACTTCCCTTTTAGGATTTCTTTTCTTTTTCTATTTATTTATTTATTTATTTATTTATTTATTTATTTATTTGAGACAGAGTCTAGCTCTGTCACCCAGGCTGGAGTGCAATGACGTGATCTCGGCTCACTGCAACCTCCGCCTCCCGGGTTCAAGCAATTCTCCTGCCTCAGCCTCCTGAGTAGCTGGGGTTACAGGTGCATGCCACCACGCCCGGCTAAGTTTTGTATTTTTAGTAGAGACACGGTTTCACCATCTTGACCAGACTGGTCTTGAACTCTTGACCTCGTGATCTGCCCGCCTTGGCCTCCCAAAATGCTGGGATTACAGGCGTGAGCCACCGTGCCCAGCCTTCTTTTCTTTTTCTTAAAATAAATGACTACCCAGCTCTAGTAATGCACTAATCAGAGTCTGTCATTTCCTTGACCTCACAGCCTCTTAACTGGTTTTCTTGCTTCTACTTCTGTTCCTCTCCACAGTTCTCTACCTAGCAGCCAAAAGAGCTTACTAAAATACAAGTCTGATCACATCAAATTTCTGCTTAAAATTTTTTTAATGGCTTCCCATTGCTGTTAGAATGCCCTGAATAATTTGCCTACTTCTACCCTTCCCAATTTATTTTCTTTTCCCCCATGTCCTATCGAGTGACAGTGATGGATATTTTGCCTCCAAGATGTATTCTGAATGTATCTATTTATTTCCATCTTCAGTGCCACCACTCCATGTCAAGCCACCATTTTTTTCTTTACTGTATGTTCATTTTGTGGTGACTAATTACCTAGATTTCCTGATTATATGCTTGTTTCCCTTTATCTACCTCTGCTTAGCCGTTACAATAATCTGTTAAACATAGATATGCTCATATGACTTCTTCTTTTACCCCCCCTTTCATATAAAGCATAGAATCTCATCTTTATAGTATAGCGCACAAGGCCCTCCATGATCTGACTTCATCCCTATATTTTCAGCCACACTACAGCATTAATTCACCCTGTACTATAGTTTTAACAATAATTATGATAATAATAGTACCAAATACTACAAGCAGTTACTGATTACTAACCCTCTTCAATACACTAACCCTGTAAATATATTACCTCTAATTCTCAAAACAGTTTTCCTACTTATATAACTGCTACTCTAGGCATTATTAATTGTAATGCTGATTATTTGTTTGAAATGAAAATGTCATGTTAAGTGATTATCTTTCTGTTTCAAGTGTATTAAAATTTTATGAGGAAAACAATGTGGAATTTGATAAAAACCTTTTTATATCTACTAAGATGATGTCTATCCATTCAGGCTGCTATAACAGAATACCTTAGACTGGGAATCTATAAAGAATATAAATTTATTTTACACAGATCTGGAGACTGGGAAGTCCAAGATCAAGGTGCTAATAGATTCAGTGTCTGGTCAGGGCTTGTCTCTGCTTCTCAGAGGGCACCTTCTCACTGTGTTCTCACATGATGGAAGGAGCAAATGCTGTATCCTCACATAGCAGAAGGGCAAAACAACTCCCTTGAACCTCTTTTATAAAGATACTAATCCCATTCATGAGGGCTTTGCCCTAATCACTTAATCACCAAATAAAGGCCCCACCTCTTAATACTATCGCATTGATGATTAAGTTTCAGCATATGAATTTGTGGGGACACATTCAGATCACAGCAGATGGTCATATAGATATTTTTGTTACTTTATTGGTATGGGATATATTATGGCTGCAGATTGCTAATTAAAGGATGTGACATTTGAGGAATTACTCCTACTTGTTATCATGGTATTTTAATCTTTTAATATGCTGTTAGATTTGTTTGAGTTTATTTAGCGTTTTAAAATCTATATTCATAACTGAGATGGGTTAATTGAGATGGGTCAATACCTTTTTATGTATGTATGTGTGCACATGCAGATATGCATGTGTGATGTCTTTATAAGCTTTGTTATCAGAGTTGTACTACCCTCATAAAACTGGTAAGCCTACACAATATTCTCATAATTTTTTTGTTTAGTATCTGTCCCTCCCAGTAGATTATAGCCTCTGTGAGGACAGAAAGTAAGTCTAGGGTAATCCTAGCACAGTACTTGGCACACTAAAATTAATATGTAAATATTTGCTGAATGTTTAAATGAATCCTGGTTTTGTAGACAGGAAAGTGAGGCTTGGCACATTAAAATTAATATGTAAATATTTGCTGAATGTTTAAATGAATCCTGGTTTTGTAGACAGGAAAGTGAGGCTGAGAGTATTTAAGCAATGTGGTCAGGATCCTATAGTTAGTAAATGGTAAAGCCGGTCCTAAGATAACTATAAATAGAATAAATAGAATCTAATGGCCAGGAGTTGGGTAGGAAAGTAGGGTGCATGGATTGGAAATTTGAGGTTTTGTGGTTAGAATTTCAAAAACGCAAAATCAAATCCCAAAGTCATCTTCTCTTGTTTTGGTTCAGACTTATGGATTCTATTCTGACTTCAGAGTCTGTGCAAGCTTCCACTTTATCATATGGCCTCCCCAACCTACAGCTTTTTACATATGCAGAGTATATTGCATAATGTATTGTCTTGGACACCAGGATGTCTGATCCTCCCGTTCATATATATATTATGTGTTGTCACTCATATCCGTACATTTGCCCATGCTGTGCTCTATGCGTGAAATGCCATTTCTCCTTTATGTAGCCCACTCTTACTAATCCTTCAAATTCTTCTTGCTCTGAGAAGCTTTGTCAGGCTCCTGCTTTCCCCACAGCATCAGTCAAGTGTTTTATTCTTGTGTATATTCAGCACTGTGTGATTATTCCATTCCAGCATTTATCATACTGTTACAACTGTGTGTGTTTAATGGTCTCCCTTCCTGATAGGTTGTGAGCCTACCTGAGGTCAGGAACCATGTCTTTCCCCCCTAGTGCCTGGAAGTGCTTGGCATATTTTAAGGACTTACTAATTGTTTCTTGAATATATGAATCCATGGACAGACAAATGAATGAACAACAAAATAAAATTGCTCTTTTCATACCCAAAAACGGCTATCTTTTGTGAAGGGAACGGGGCAAGAAAACATGCTCATTCCTTCCACTTGATGTGCATGGCTGAGATCTCTCTACTGTCAACCGTTTAGGAAACATTAGGGCTGGAACAGATGGCCTTGCTATGCTGTGAGGCATGCTAAAGGGTGCTCTAAACAATACAGCTTCCACTAGTGTGCCACACTGCCTGGAATGCTGCCACCACAGCCATTCCTTTGGGGTAAATACTGTCTCCAGATGGCCACTCCTAAAATGTACATATATTATCTGAGAAGAGTAGCCCTGTAAATTATCACTCTTTCCTTTACCCACTTAGATTTTACTGGAAATGGGATATAATATATAGAATGGTTGAATCTGGGTGGCAGTGGGGTAGGTCCATTGGATGGAATTTTCGTTGTCTGTAATTATTTATCTATCCATGAGATTAATATGTGTCTCCCTCACTATACTGTGAGCTCCATGAAGGCAGAGAGATGTCTCCTTTTTCACTCAGTACCCAGTGTAATACTATATATACTGACCTATGTATAGTAGATGTTCAATAATGTTTGATGACTGACTGATACTGTGGTCACATACCACTTCGTATGTACTTATAGACCTTATATCATTGAACCTCATTTGTTTATTTACATTTTATCAGGCCTTGCTTTTATGCAGCATCACTCAAATTGAGGAACATTAAACCTGTGGGTTTAGACTGCCCATCCCAGCATCCAATCTGACCAGTGCAGGCCAGGCATGGTGGCTCACGCCTCTAATCCCAGCACTTTGGGAAGCCAAGGCAGGCAAATCACGAGGTCAGGAGATGGAGACCATCCTGGCTAACATGGTGAAACCCCATCTCTACTAAAAATACAAAAAAAAAAAAAAAAAAAAATTAGCTGGGCGTGGTGGCGAGCACCTGTAGTCCCAGCTACTCAGGAGGCTGAGGCAGGAGAATGGTGTGAATCCAGGAGGCAGAGCTTGCCGTGAGCCAAGATCATGCCACTGCACTCCAGCCTGGGCAACAGAGCGAGATTCCATCTCAAAAAAAAAAAAAAAAAGAAAAGAAAAGAAAAAAATCTGACCAGTCCAGGAGCTATATTACCAAGTGGAACATTGACTTGTTTTACTTCCTGGTAATTAGTTATGTGTGTGTAGACCAAATCTCAGAGCCCCTGTGTGCTTAAGGAGCCACAGCATGTCTACTAATCCCTGCTGTTCTGATCTTCAAATAACCCTGATTGGCTCTTTCCATATTCCCATCCCCACCTTCATGGGATTGGATCATGCTTTCTGTACCCTCAGATTCTGGCTATGTCCCTGTATTATAAGATTGGATAATGATAATTTTAGAGTGTGAGCTTCTAACTGTCAGATACTTTGTTATATTCATTGCTACACTCCTGATGCCCAGTACAATGCTTGGCATGGAGTAGGCGTTCAATAAATGCCATTCAGATGAATGAATGATGAAACCCTTTCCAGAGACGGTATGCCTTCTGTGTGTGTGTGTGTGTGTGTGTGTGTGTGTGTGTGTAGATCTTGGACTGTAGTAGTAATAGCTATCATGTATTGCTTTCATATTCTATGCCAAGTCCTTTGCTAAGCATTTTAAGAACTTTAAAAAAGTTGGCATAATGATGCCTATGAAGCAGGTAGTATTATCTCCATTTTACAGATTCCTAAACTGAGGCTCAGAGACATTAAGCAATATGACTAAGGTCACAGGGTAGGTTGTGGAACAAACCTATATTGTTATGATTCCAGAGCCCCCATACCAAACCATATCATTCTGTCCCTGGCCCTTCCAAATCTCATGTCCTCACATTTCAAAATCAATTATGCCTTCCCAACTGTCCCCCCAAAGTCTTAACTCATTTCAGCATTAACTCAGAAGTCCATAGTCCAAAGTCTTATATGAAACAAGGCAAGTCCCTTCCACCTAAGAGCCTGCAAAATCAAAAGCAAGTTAGTTACTTTCAAGATACAATGGGGGTAAAGGCATTGGGTAAATACAACCATTCCAAATGACGGAAATTGGCTAAAACAAAGGGGCTACTGACCCCATGCAAGTCCAAAATACAGCAGGGCACTCATATCTCAAAGCTCCAAACTAATCTGCTTTGACACCATGTCTCACATCTGGGTCATGCTGAGGCAAAAGTGGTGGGTTCCCATGGTCTTGGGTAGCTCCACCCTTGTGACTTTGCAGGGTGCAGCCTTCCTCCTGGCTGCTTTCCCCAGCTGGCATTGAGAGTCAGCAGTTTTTCCAGGGACATGGTGCAAGCTGTCAGTGGATCTAATATTCTCAGGTTTGGAGGATGGTGGCCCTCTTCTCACAGCTCCACTAGTCCCCCTCCCAAGTAGGAACTCTGTGTGGAAGCTTTGACCCCACATTTCCCTTCTGCACTGCCCTAATAGAGGTTCTCCATGAGCTCCATGCCCCTGCAGAAAACTTCTGCCTGGGCATCCAGACATTCCTGTACATCTTCTGAAATCTAGGCAGAGGTTTCTAAACCTCAATTCTTGACTTCTGTGCACCACAGGCTCAACACCACATGGAAGTTGCCAAGGCTTGGGGTTTGCACCCTCTGAAGCCATAGCCTGAGCTCTATATTGTCCCCTTTCAGCCATGGCTGCAGCAGCTAGGATGCAGGGCACCAAGTCCCTAGGCTGCACACAGTACTGGGACCCTGGGCCTGGCCCACGAAACCATTTCCTCCTAGGCCTCCAGGCCTGTGATGGGAGGGGATGCCATGAGGACCTCTGAAATGCCCTGGAGACATTTTCCCCATTGTCTTGGGGAATTAACCTCATTACTGCAGCTGGCTTGAATTTCTCCTCAGGAAATGGGTTTTTCTTTTCTAATGTATGGTCAGGCTGCAAAATTTCCAAACTTTGATGCTCTGTTTCCCTTTTCAAGTGAAATGCTTTTAACAGCATCCAAGTCACCTCCTGAATGCTTTGCTGCTTAGAAATTTCTTCCACCAGACACCCTAAATCATCTCTCTCAAGTTCAAAGTTCCACAAATCTCTAGGGCAGGGGCAAAATGCCACCAATCTCATTGTTAAAACATAACAAGAGTCACCTTTGCTCCAGTTCCCAACAAGCCCCTTATCTCCATTTGAGACCACCTCAGCCTGGACCTTATTGTCCATATCATTATCAGGCTTTGGTCAAAGCCATTCAACAAGTCTCTAGGAAGTTCCAAAGTTGCCCACATTTTTCTGTCTTCTTCTGAGCCCTCCAAACTGTTCCAACCTCTGATTATTACCCAGTTCCAAAATCGCTTGCACATTTTTGGGTATCTTTTCAGCAATGCCCCACTCTATTGGTACCAGTTTACTGTATTAGTCCATTTTCACACTGCTGATGAAGACATACCTGGCTGGGCATGGTGGCTCATGCCTGTAGTCCCAGCACTCTGGGAGGCTGAGGCAGGTGGATCACTTGAGGTCAAGAGTTTGAGACCAGCCTGGCCAACATAGTGAAACCCCATCTCTACAAAAAAATACGAAAATTACCCAGGCATGGTGGCACACACCTGTAGTCCCAGCTACTCATGAGGCTGTGGCAGGAGAATCGCTTGAACCCAGGAGGCGGAGGTTGCAATGAGCCAAGATCATGCCAGTGCACTGCAGCCTGGGTGACAGAGCAAGACTTCATCTCAAAAACAAACAAAAGACATACCTGACAATGTGAAAAGAAAGAAGTTTAATTGAACTTACAGTTCCACATAGCTGGGGAGGCCTCCAAATTATGGCAGGAGGCAAAAGTCACTTCTTATATGGTGGCAGCAAGATAAATTGAGGAAGATGCAAAAGCAAAAACCCCTGATAAAACCATTAGATATTGTGAGACTTATTCCCTACCACAAGAATAGTATGGGGGAAATTGCCCCCATGATTCAAATTATCTCTCACTGGATCCCTCCCAAAACACATGGGAATTATGGGAGTAAAATTCAAGATGAGATTTGGGTGGGGACACAGAGCCAAACCATATCACCCACACAATGAACACAATGAATATTTTATTCCTGATTCACAATTTGATATCCTAAATTCACCAATATTATTATACATTCTGTGCAATCAAGAAATTCACTTTGGGCACATGACCAATAAGTACTCTAGCACTATCCATGCAAAATGATAAACATAGTGTGAAGCAATGCAAGTATGTAGGTGAAATTTGGCTCCACACTAAATACAGCTTTATGCTTAACTATATTAAAGAATTTCCAAACTGCCGATGCATTTATTTACAATACTTCCTGTTTTACTTTAATCAAGACTAAGAGCTTTAACTATGAAATTCTTTGTTTGTTTCTTTTTGAGATGGAGTCTCGCTCTGTTGCCCAGGCTGTAGTGCAGTGGTGTGATCTTGGCTCTCTGCAACCTCTGCTTCCTGAGTTCAAGTGATTCTCCTGCCTCATCCTCCCAAGTATCTGGGATTATAGGCATGAGCCACCACGCGTGGCTATTTTTTTTTTGTGTGTGTATTTTTTGTAGAGATGGAGTTTCACCATGTTGGTCAGGCTGTTCTCGAACTCCTGACCTCGAATGATCTGCCTGCCTTGGCCTCCCAAAGTGTTGGGATTACAGGCATGAGCCACTGTGCCTGACCAACTGTGAAAATGTTAATTAGCGAAATGTCTCCAATTCTCGACCAGGTTTTAAAGAATATTTTATTATTTAGACTTTTCCACATCTTTGTCACCTATTTAATGATTCCTTATGACATTGTTTAATAAATAACCTTTTCAAATCTGTAATTTGATCTAACTTTTAGATAACTTCTGAATTAGACAAAATTAATCTTTTTTCCACTAATACCATAACCCTTTCTGGCATATTTGTATACATAATTATGTGTTAACTAGAATTTTATCTTTAGTAACCTAAAACTGTAGTGAAACCCTAAAAAGCAAGAAATACTGAACTATTAGATATGGACATTTGTAGATAAAAGCAACTCCACAATTTTAGAAACATACTTCCCCATATTACAATCCTTTCTTAATTGAAAATGACCCAGATATTAAATGAGCATCAAAAATAACTTTAAGATTTTAAATTACACAAAAAGTTTACCTAAAACAATTATCCTATTCGCTGTACTTAATTTTTCACTTTTAACAAGGGAGACATGAGACATCAATCAACATATATAAAATGAACATTGGTTTGGTCTGGAAAGGCAGGACTACTTGAAGCAGGGAGGGAGGCTGGGGCTTCCAGGTCACATGTTGGTGTGAGAGGAATGGCTGCATTCTTTTGAGTTTCTGATTAGGCTTTCCAAAGGATGCAATCAGATATGCATTTATCTCAGTGAGACTTTGAATAGCATGAGAGGCAGGCTGGCCCTAAGCAACTCCCAGCTTGAATTAACACTGACATTTTAAAATATCTAGCAAAGACAAACATACAATTCAGAAAAAATGTATGCTGACAATTCGAAGGCATTTCTACTTTTATTCCACCAATAATTTTAAAGCTAGTTTGTTTAGTAAAGTTATACTTTAAGTCATGTGAACTTGAAAATTGCTTAGACTTATTTATTTAATTTATGAGGCTCTTTTACTTGTAAGCCAATTTTGGTACACACAACCTATAACAATAAGTGTAGATACAAATAAACACATCTAGACCTGTATACACACAAGTAAATGAAGATCCAATAGCTTGGAACCTTATCTATGAGATAACAATATAAGCTTGCCAGTTTTACTTTGCCCCAGTAGATAATCCAATCAAGGCTGTGAACCAAAATTTTGGATAATGCATTCTCCATGGGAGTTTGATATTTAAAGGCCGAACCTCCCCAGCCTCCAAAGAGCAGTGGGGCCAAACTGTACAAAAGGAGGGTGTTACACACTAACCAGGCCTCCTGCTTAGAACTGCAGCACAAAAGCCTGGATACATGCAATGCCATTCCACTTTCCCATTCAACAGTAAACTCCAGATTCCAAACAATGTTGGGGCCAAACAGCATTGCAGCTATGAGAGAAAATTCTAAGCGGGAACTTAGTACTAGACTTCAGAACCTCTGCCAGAAGCATCCCTTTTGGGCAGATCGAGGTTTGCAGAACACTTGGAGCATCTTCCTGTGGGGTCTAATTTTAGAGTGTCAGATGTCTCTGACATTAGGTGGGCACCAGCACCACATACAGGTTTCTCCCTCCAGAGCATACTATGAACTTTATAAGAATAGCCATGAACTGTAGTGAGAACTGGATGTTGGGTGTACCTCTTTGTTCCTTAGCCAGTTGAGTATAATAAGGGAAGAATTTACCATAGGAAAAGAAGGTTTAAGTCCCCTGAAACATGTACAAATTTGCTTCGAGCTCTGCCACACATAGGGACCAGGGACCACACGAGGAAAAGATAAAAAAAAAAAAAAAAAAAAAAAAAAAGTCCTTCCACCTTTGGGGCAGCGCAATTATAAACAGCCACTGAAAGACTGAAATAGAATGAAAGGACTCTGGAGGCTGAGACAGGAGAATCATTTGAACCCAGGAGGTGGAGGTTGCAGTGAGCTGAGAACACACCGTTGCACTCCAGCCTGTGTGACAGAGCAAGATTCTGTCTCAAAATAATAATAATAATAATAATAATAATAATAATAATAATAATAATGAAAGAAAAAAAAAAACCAAAAAGCCCCAGGTTCCTTAAGCAAACTGGGTGGTGGCAGTCAGGCTTCTTCATATGGAAACCCCTTAGTTTCACTGGCTATGACCAGAAACCTGCAGTTGTCTCCATGTTTAGGTACTGCCCACCAAAAGTCCCAAATTGGAAAGGAAAAGAGAGAGAGAAAGCCCCTGTACGGAGCAGAAAGGAAAGGGAGAAAAATGAATCCCAAACTTTGAGCTTACTTCTTCCTCCTGGCTGGGTCACCAAAATATGTTAATGGTGGAAGGGGTCCAGGTTCTTGGCGTCTTGAACAAATAGTTGGACAAAATGTACAAGCAAAGCAAGGAAAGAATGAAGGAATTTATTGAAAATGAAAGTACACTCCACAGTGTGGGAGCAGACCCAAGCATAGGGGCTCAAGGGCCCCATTACAGAATTTTGGGGAGTTTAAACACCCTCTAGGGAATTCCATTGGTTACTTGGGAGTACACCCTATGTAAATAGAGAGGATGAAGTAAAGTTACAAACTCATTTACTTGGCCTACGCTCTATGGAGAGGGTATTTCCTGTCATAGATGAAGCATGAATTGGCCTTATGTTCCCTGCCTCCAGACTCTATTTTCCTACCTCACTTTAGAGCAGTGGAAAGCCAGTGACCTCAGGTCTAAGGAGATGTACATGGGGTAATTAGTTTACTGATGAGGACTAATGGTAAGTCTGTCAGGTCTTGAATGCACTTTCCAAAACCAGTGGGCATTTGGCTTATTCAAAGGCGCTGCCAAGAAAGGGAAACAATTGAAATTATGGGGGAGCTTCCATGTGGTATTTCAAAGTTTTGACTTCCTAAGAGGGAGTTGTTCCTTGGTAACAAGTAGCTATTGGTATTCTCTGTGTGTATCAAAAGACGCCTCACTACACCCAACATGTTTCTTGTCATCAAATCAGACTGGTCCGTGCTCAACCTATTCATTCTTGCCTTTGTGTCTTTTTTTTTTTTTTTTTTTATTGTACCCTTTGCCTGGATTACTTTCCCTATTTTTTTTTTTTTATGTGTAGGTAATTCTTCATCTTTCTCCAATTCCTCCTTTTCCTTTTCTTTCCGCTCCACCTTCTCTTCTCTTTCCCCTTTCTCCTTCTACCCTTCTTCTGCTCTGAATAAACACAAAAAACCAGTGGTAATAAAATAATAGATTACATTTAATGTTTACTTAAAGAATTACTACAAAATCTGTATGCATGCTAAATAGAAGTTACCTGAATGATCTCTCTTTTGAGAAAATTTTTTCTTTTATAATCTCATGCATAAGGAATCTATCAACAGTTGAAGATCCAAAAATAGCTCTCAGATACTGCTTAAATGATTTCCAACCACTAACAAGAAGAAATATCCACGGAGAATAAAGAAAAAATAAAATTTATCTAATGGAGGAGAACATATGGATAACACTTAACTAGCACACACAGGGACTTGTGGCCACCGTGTAAAATGTGACAGGCACTGTGCTAAGTTCTTTAACTTTCATTATCTTGATTAATCCTCATAAAAACCCAATGGGGAAGATATTATTGTTATCTTTATTTTAAAACAGATACGGACACTGGATTTCAGAAAGGTTAAGTAACTTGCTCAAATTCAGGTAGCTAAGAAATAGTGGGGTTGTAATTTTAACTCATGTTAGTTTTATTTCAACACATCCAGCTCGTAAAAACCTCCTTGGGAACTCTAACTCAGTAAGTTGGTTTATAATCTGAACTCATATAACACAGTCTGTACTACCCAATTTAAAACTCGAGTATATACTATCACAAATTATCTTTTAATTGCTTTATATATATAAGCTTTGTCTTTGCCGCTAGACTTAAGCTTCCTTTTATATACAGTGCTGAGCATATAGCAGGTACATAGAACATACAATTCATCTTGAAGAAGAAGGAAGTAAAGCTGTGGTTCTGGCAGTAGACGTTTCAGGAATGAGGGGTCTATGTTTATTCAAAATCAAAACAAGTGGATAAAGCATTAAAAAGTCTAGTCAAATAACTGTTATGTGTGGATTCGTTTGGGGAAAGCTGAGGTGAGGTCAAGGAACTAGATAATGCAAAAAGATAATTTGGCTGATTTTTCTCTTCATTGATTGACCAGTTGATGTAGAAATCACAGGTTTCACACATACAATCCCATTGACTATGTTGGCTGAAACATCCAGGTAATGACGAATCATAGGGTAAATAAGACAATATCAGATAATTAAAGTTGTCTCTATAGATGCACCACATTCTATAAGTTGATCAATTCCTGAGAAGTACATGTTGATTCAAACCCTCTCTTTTATAACTTGAGTTTTCACTTCAGATGGGCTTCATCTTTGACTGGCAATGGTTTATTACATGTTAGCTTTAAATTTTTATCTTGCTCATCTCTCTGTCAATTACAAGTGACTTCTTTAAGAAGACTTAAGTTCAAAAAACAAAAATGAGACAGTGGTTATTTCTATTATGAAATCATTGACAAGAAGATTTCTATCCACAGTTTGCTTTATGTATATTAACTAGGATTGTATTTCTAAAATTTTCACTGATATATATATGGTCAATATGCACAAAATGTATACAAATTTTAATAATGTCTATTAAGTGAAAGAAGCTGTAATTAATCTATAAACCACCCATAAATGTATTGAGGTTTTGGTATTTGAAAGTACTCTTTGGTGAAAGGTTTTTGATGTGGGAATAACCACCTGTTATTTATTGGCATTTGTCTCTCAGAATTTTGTGCTGTTGAGTTTTCATAAAGTGAAGAATGCCTGTATACCAAGTTTTCTCAACTTTGGCACCATTAATATTTTGATCCAGTAATTTTCTGCTGCATGTGCATTCTTTCCTATTCACGTTGGCCATGGAGAGGGATATTCTGCATGGTCAGCTGTGTGCCTGTCAGTATGGAGAACTTCAGATAAAGGCTGATGTATGGTTTTTGTTTATACCAAACTACACATTTGTAGGCCTAATCTTGGTCATTAACCACTTTTTATTTATTTTTTAAATTGACAAGTGAAAATTCTACATATTTATGGTGTAAAACATGATGTTTCAAAATATGTATACATTTTTGTGAAATGGCTAATTGAAACTAATTAACAAATGCATTATCTTACATTCTATTTTTTTTTTGTAGTGAGAACACTTAAAATCTATTCTTAGCAATTTTCATAGTTACTATGGTGTACAATAGACCTCTTGAACTTACTCCTCCTAACTAAAATTTTGTATTTTTTGACCAACGTCACTAACCACTTTTGACTGAGTCCATGAAAATTATGCTGTTTGAGAGACTGAATGTGGTGCATATTCAGGTGGAGCCCATCTTATGCTGACTCTAGGATTAAACATTGTTGGTGGATTCTACTGTAGTATTTTCATGAAAAATAATTCATAATTCAATTTTAGCTGAGCTTGGTGAGCTCACATTGCTCAAGCTTGATCCCCTAGCCTGAAGAGTGTGGGTAGTTCCAAAATGCCAGTGTATTCCTGCTAGGCAGTTATGCAAAATTTTCAGATATGAACTTTCGGTAGTTTGCAGATCAAGGATAGAGTGAAAACATAAACCCACGATCTTTTCTTGGGTGAACAGCAGGTGCTATTGAAAGTGTATAATTTGATCTCTGGTTTTTGACATTGGGTTTTGTTATTCTTTACAAACAGCTAGCACTAGACCCTTGATTGGTTATAGTCTAAAGAAGTATAGTTGTCTGAAAAGGCTGTATCAGGTAAGACAGTTTCTGCAATTTAATGCATTCAATTCCTTTCCTCATTCACCATTTATTAAGAGTCAGTATAGCATAATGTTTAAGACTATTGGCTTTCAAATCAAATTTTACCTATGGCACTGACTAGTTAGTTGGATGATCCTTGGTAGATTACTTAATCTTTTAAAGCCTCAGGTTCCAATTTGTAAACTTGAGATGTGTAAATAGTATTCAACTCAAAAGAATTGTTTTGAGGATTAAATCAAATAATGTATATAACGTACTCAGTACATACTCAATAGTTGTTGGCTATTACTAGTATTGTGTACCTATTATGTCACTGTATATCTACTAGGGGAGAGAAAACAAGGACATAAATAAATACAGCAGAATATGGCAGAAGGTGATATATCACAAAAGAAGGAATGATAAAATGCTTTGGTAGTTCAGAAGAGAATGGGAGTCCTTTTGGATGAAAAAATGAAGCCAGAATCATGGAGGAAGTGACATCTAAGATGAGTCTAAAAGGAAGGATAGAATTAAGGCATACAGTTGTGAAAACACTATTTCTAGAATCAGCTATAAATATCTTCTGGGACTGGACTGCAAATGATGATTCATGCTTTTCTTCTTCATCATCCTAGCAATATGCAGAGAGGAAATCCACAGTGAAAGCAGATTTCTGCCCACTGGTGTCCCCCTTCCTTCATTTTCCAAGGAGAACATAGAAGGGCAGTCTTATTTCCTGGTGAAATAATAGATGCACTAAGTTCAAGGTCATGTAGTCAGCCTTAAATTAGATGAAGGTTATGAACTCTGTAATAAGTAATCAAGCACCAAGTAGATTTGTTATTAGGTATCTACCCTAACTCAATATTGTGTGGTACTTTGGGGGTATAGCCCTTCAAGAAATTATGTTCACATTGGGAAATAATGACATAAATACACTAAGTAATATATAAAATAGAATAGACTCCAACATTCAACTATGTGGGATAGATTCTCTAGTAGAAGTTCTGAGAAAAGACTGATCAGTGAGTCCTGGAATTTCTTTGGAAAAAAGGTTTCATGGAAGGATAGGAGCTTGAGTTGTTTGGAATTGGTGTTGCGGGGCAGTGGGGAGAAGAGCATTTGAGTTGGGAAAATTCATATAGCAAAGCAACTGAGGTAGTAATTCATGAAGAATGAATGAAGATAATATCTTTTAATTAATGGGTTAAAACTTCAATAATCTCTCCATCTCCTCAGCTGAGTGATATTTGCAGAGATGTGTTTGGATCTGTTGTATCCTGATGTACCTGCTCCAGCTGATTTATAAACTGCACATAATTAGAGTACTTTCCTCAAATTCCTGCTCTTGCTGATATTTCCTATCATCCAGAAACTATGCATGCATGAGTTAAATGAATGTCATGCTATTGACAGGAATGATTCACCTTTCTAGACATTGTGAGGAAATGAATAATATTGGCTCATTTCAAAAAGGGGTCTTTCAAAGTCAGCACATTCTGACATTTCTCTCTTCTCCCCCTTCAGCGTGTGAACCCCACTGATATCTTAGGAAGATGCACTGGTTGTCATGGTAAAAGCTACGCTAATTGGCTTCCTCTAGTTGATGTTCTGTCAAGCTCACTGCCCTACTGAGGATTTGGAATAGAGCGCTTAACTTTTTGCTCTCAAAGAACATGTTCCCAGCAAGTCAGCTGCCTCAGCAGAAAATGGAAGGTATTTGAAATGTCCAATATGTTATCCAAATATTTCACTCTTCATGGGGCCAGACATGCACAGTTTCACTTTCATTTGGTATCTTCTTTCCACAGAGAGTACTGATGGAAACTCAGCTGGATATTTTTAACTGAATTAAGTGGATTTGGGGAACTTGTAAAGAATGAAAGTATGTGGGCAAACAATTACTTTGCAGAGACCTGAGTTCAGGTCAGAGTTGGTCTGGAGTCAACTGTGAAATAATCCTCTCTTTTGTTGTTTTCTTGCCCCTTTTCTTGTTGCTACAAGGAAAAAAAGGAAGGAAAAAGAAAAGAAAGAAAGAAAGAAAGAAAGGCATACAAGCCTAGTGCTCCCCTTACAAGGTGGAGTCTCAGCTTCAGACTATTTCTTGTTTTTCTTCTGCTATAGTCTGAATGTCCCTCAAAATTCACGTTTTGAAACAAAATTCCCATTGGTGCTATTAAGAGGTGGAATCTTTGGGGAAATGATTAAGTTAGAGGGCTCTGCCCTCATGAATACATTAGTGGCTTATAAAGGAGATGAAGGGAACTAGCTTGGGCCCTTTTTTTGGCCTTTTCATCCCTTCTTCTATGTGAGGGCACATCATTCATCCCCTCTTAAGGATGTAGCAACAAAGAGCCATCAAGAAAGGAGAGACGGGATCCCTGATCAGGCACCAACCCTGTGGTGCCTTGATATTGGACTTCCCAGACTCCAGAACTACGAGGAATACATTTCTATTTTTTTTTTAAATAAATTATCCAGTCTGTGATATTTTGTAATAGCAGCACAAACAGGCTAAGACACTTTGTATTCCAGACTTTCAAATCAAAATGTAACTATCTGGTACATCTTGCCAGGGATATTTTCTCTGTTTGAAAACTTATAAGGAAATCTGAACTATGATTTTCATGGCTCTAAATGACTTAACATATCACTTATATAACTTATCATTTGAAACTGCCCTTGAGGACCACTGGGCTAGATATTTTGGTAATTCTTATACAAGATCAGGTAAACAGGTGCCATCATCTACATACTGATTTAGTTTTGTTCTAGATCTTATTGGTAGGAATGACTCACTGAGAAATTCTGAGCAACTTGTGTAACTCTATGCCTGTTTTCCCACTGGAAAAATGGAACTTGTAAGGCTGCTTCCTCTTTGTTTGGAGGAACTTTACATGGTATGATATCTTATATCTCCTGCAACACTTTTAGCCATATTACAAGCTCACCTGAAAACTCCCATCTATTATTTTAAATCCAATTTTAACTGTCACTGGTCATCTATACCTCAGTGCGAATGGGTGTGAGAGAAAGTTCTGGGTCTTGGCCACTTGAAAAAACAAAGAGGTAAAACACTAGGAAAAAAAAAATGTGTCCAGTGGGTGTTTGAAACTAGAAAACAAGTTGCCTTTTGAAGAATTTTGCCTCAGGCTTCATCATTACGAAGTGCTGCCCAATTAATTGCCTAATTGGGTATGATGCTATATATTGAGAACTTCACAGTCAGTTTCTTTTATTTCTTTCTTTTTTTTTTCTAGATGAAGACTCACTCTGTCGCTCAGGCTGGAGTGCAGTTGTGTGATCTCTGCTCACTGCAACCTCTGCCTCCTGGGTTCAAGTGATTCTCCTGCCTCAGCCTCCTGAGTAACTGGTATTATAGGCACGCACCCCCAAGCCTAGCTAATTTTTTTTCTTTTGTATTTTTAGTACAGACAGGGTTTCATCATGTTTACCAGGCTGGTCTCTAACTCCTGACCTCAAGTCATTTGCCTGCCTGGACCTCCGAAAGTGTTGCGATTACAGGTGTGAGCCACCATGCCCAGCCTTGACATAGTTTCTGCAATGAGCCTAATGCAAGCACACTGTCATAGATACTGTGTTGGCATATGGAAGTATGGTAAGGTGGCACAAAATATGTGGTCCATATTACACACAGGCTAAAGATCAGTTGATTTGGGGGAATATGGGTCAGTGAGATTAAAACTATGCAGGGAAAAGGAATCTGAATATTGATTTGGCTTTACCTTCTCAGATATTTAGAAATGTTTCTGCTCTCTTTCCTCCTTCAGAAAGTAATGTCATAGAATCTTTGGTGATAAGGAAAGCCCTTGCTAGGCATCAGAAACATTGTTCAGACTAACAGAGATCACTGTCTATTTTTGGAAATGGAGGTGGAGAAGGTGAGGGTTACATAAAGATTCACACAAAAACATCCCTTGGAAGATGGTTTTGGGAGACCTTATAGAATAAAAGAGGATAAATATATACTAAGACTTACTGTTACTAGGTTTCAAGTACTGTGTGAAACACCCTATGTCAATTAACTTATTTAATTCTGCTAACAAATGTTATATAGCTGAGGAAATTGAGGAATCGAGAGTATAAAGAAGTTGCCCAAAGTCATACGGCTATACATATTACCCAGCTCCTCCCCATACATACACACTATACTAAATTTGTGTGATTTTTGTTTGTTTGTTTGTTTGTTTTGGCTTTGTTTGTCATCAGGCACTTTCTTTGCAAAAAGTAGATGCAGTTAGTTGAGAACTCCACTTCTTTGGGTTTCTGGTTAATTGAGGTTTGGCTCTTTCATAGGGAGTTTGCAGTTCAGTCCAGGCAAATTTAGCCCCTTTTTTTCCACTAAATAATCACATCTCATGGTATCTTGTAGTTGGAGACTGAGGAGTCTAATGTTAATACGCCAAAGGAACTTGAATCATCAAAGGAGAGGCCTGATTTAAATAAACTAATTTAAATGGCCTGGAACTCTGTTGAATTCAAGCTGTTAAAATTCCATCATTGTGGCCGGGCGCGGTGGCTCAAGCCTGTAATCCCAGCACTTTGGGAGGCCGAGACGGGCGGATCACGAGGTCAGGAGATCGAGACCATCCTGGCTAACACGGTGAAACCCCGTCTCTACTAAAAATACAAAAAACTAGCCGGGCGAGGTGGCGGGCGCCTGTAGTCCCAGCTACTCGGGAGGCTGAGGCAGGAGAATGGCGTAAACCCGGGAGGCGGAGCTTGCAGTGAGCTGAGATCCGGCCACTGCAGTCCAGCCCGGGATACAGAGCAAGACTCCCGTCTCAAAAAAAAAAAAAAAAAAAAAATTCCATCATTGTTAAATCTCTTCTTTTCCAACAATCCACCAGCTGCCCAACCATAATGGCTTGTTTATAATACATAGGGTTCCTTTGTTTGAAAGACAAAAAGAGCTTTGCAGCTCATAGGGCGGTGGTGAAGCCTGCCTATGCTGTAGTTCCTACAGTGTGCCTTTACATGTTTCCATAGAAACAGAATTGTTGCTTGAAGAAAAAAATTCTTAAATTTTATTTTCTCTTTATGTTCTTTGAAACTTGTGCTAACTTTGTCAGAACTGAAGGACAGATTCCTGGGAAATTAGTGGAACCTGTGTGCTCAGAGGAGAAAGAGGGCACTCACGAGTTTTTAGAGTCAGGTTTGTGTTCACCCTTGACACCAGTGAAGAGAGAGATACTTGGAATCCCCTTCCAATCCTCTTTTCCAACTCAGTTTTTCCATTCAGCTCAGCCATTCTGTCCCGGAGCATAAGATCATTTTCAAGGCAAGAGAGTGGTTAAATGGATGTGGGCTGTATAGTCAGGCATACTTGGGTTTGACTTCTGCCCCTGCTACATATCAGCCTATCTGAGCTTTAGCAACTAGTTTAAGCACTCTGATCCTCCCATCCTCATCTGTAAAATGGGGGATATAGAAATACTGTGAAGGTTAAATGAATTAATCCATGCTTGGCATAATGCCTGAAACATAGCAAGCACTCAATAAATGGCAGCTTTTTAAAAAGTTATTTTTCTTCTCCCTGAAATCTTATCAATGTCCCCTAGTCAATCACCCCTTTTAAGGCCTTTTCTTAAATCCCATTGTCAAAGGCGTCCAAACCAGAGCAACTCCATTTTGAGTGAGGGCTAGGAAGATGAAGCTGGGGATTGCTGGGCCGCAATCCCAGAAAGTCAGACATTCCTAACCTCTAGATATTTAAGGTTAAGGGAACAAATTAATAATGTTACTAAACAGAACCAGACTCGGGAGTGTCCAGATATCCTGATACCTAGAGAACAAAAGGAATTCCTAATTTTGCTTTAAAGATAATAATACTGATTCTTGCAAAATATAGTAATTAAGAAAATTAATAGTTTATCACAAACCGTTGTAGCACAGCACATCTCCCCATATATACAAGCATTGTACCTAGGGTGGATGCGTTCCTCTTCTTACTTTCAGGAACCTCCTACTCTGTCTATGGAGTAGCTGTTTTTTCACCACTTTACTTTCTCAATAAACTTGCTTTTACTTTGCACTGTGAACTCGCCCTAAATTCTTTCTTGCACAAGATCCAAGAATGCTCTCTTGGTGTCTGGATTGGTACTCCTTTCCTGTAACATATTTCTGGCAACCCAGATGGGACTGTAGTACAGAAACCCTGACTCAACGGCTACCTTTGGGTAACATATTTCTGGTGAACCTTGGAAGGAGTGATACTGAAGAAACCCCGCTAACCCAAAGGAAATAGACTGCAGCACTGATTGGATGACTTTGGGTAACTAGTGGTGTACCCGGATAAAGAATGGGATTGGGTTAGAGGCCCAACTTATGGGAGTTAGAGCCTCTCTTAAGACAGAGTGGGTTAGAGGCCCAACTTAGGAGGGATAAAGTCCCTTCTAAGATTTAGGGGGTTAGAGGCACCTCTCGGTAAAATCACTCTTGGCTAAAAATGGGTTTAGCACCACAGGCTATGTATTTTGTATTAATCTGCATTGTCCTCCTTGCTGCATGAACCAATTTCTTGGCTGCTGTCTCTGTTTCACTGTCATTTTCAGCAGACTTTATTTAACTGGTCTTAGAGATTTTAACTTTCTCTTTTCCTATGTGCCTCCTGATTTCCGTCCATCTGCTTGTGAAACATTGGGAACAAAAAACATTGAAGGCTCTGTCTCTAAAATTGCTGATTGAGATTTGGTATTTAACAGCTATGAGCAATAGGATTAGACAGATGTGGTTATGTTTTGTTGCCGCTATGCCAACTAGGTGTGATCCAGAAGCAGTAGGATGGAAATCAGGGGACTTTTCCCCTTGCTGTTTTGTTTCATTTTGCACACTAAAATACACTTCTTTCTTGGATTCAGGCAAACCAACTATGCTTCCTGCTATTGTCCAAAACCTGCTTGCTCTGGTCATTCCCATCTAAATCCTCTTCATTTCCTTTGCCTTATTTCACATATTTATCGAAGTCCATGTTGTGGTTTATCTAAGATTCATGGCTCGGATCACTTTCATTATTCAGATAATGTGAATCATGTTTGATGAGAAGAAAGAAAGAAAAAAGAAACTAGACATACTAAATGATCCTTTAATACAAGCCCCCTTTCCCTGGTTCAGTGGGCAATTTTGGGTGGAGAAGAACCTCCTTCTGTTGGCTCTGACGTTTCAGATGTGTTGGTCCTTTATCCCTTTCGTCCACCTGAAAGTTCTATTGAGAATCCTTTGTCCCCTCCTCCTTACCCATCTACTCCAACTCTATACCCATCACTCGTGAGGAACGTAGCCCAGTGAGTACTACTCAGAGTGGAGCCTCCTATCAACCTCCAAAGGGAAATCTTCGTCCACTTAGAGAGGTGGCAAATAAGGAAGAAGACCTATGAGAGAACATGTCCCCCTTTCTAGGTCTGATTTGACTCTATGTAAAGAGAGGTTTGGTCATTTCTCTGAAGATCCAGGAAAATTCATAGATGGGTTTGAGACATTAACTCTGACCCATAATTAAACTTGGCAGGATCTGTACATTTTGTTGTCTCTGTGTTGTACAGTGGAAGAGAAACAATACATTTTGGGGACAGCTAGGGCCCATGAAGATAAGGTATTGGCTTGCAACCTGAACCATAGTATATATCAGGCAGGGGCAATTCCAGATCAAGATCCAGAGTGGAACTATCAAAGGGGCAGTGAGGACTTGGGGAAGAGAGATCATATGGTCACTTTTTTGTTGGAAGGGTTGAAGAAATTTATAAAAAGCCTTTTAACTCTGAAAAGGTTAAGGAAGTTTCTCAGGGTAAAGATAAGAATCCAGCTTTGTTTCAAGGGTGTTTAGTTGAGACAATCAGGAAATATACTAACACTGATCCTTCCTCAAGGGAAGGGCAAACCCTTTTGGGGGTATATTTTATATCCCAGTCTGCCCCAAATATCCATAGGAAACTACAAAAAGCAGCTATGGGTCCCCAAACTCCTATGGAACAGCTTTTGGATATGGCATTAAAAATTTTTAATAACAAAGACAAAGCAGAAGAAGCAGAAAGAGCAAGAAGGACCTCCCACAAGGTGCAGCTCTTAGCTGCAGCCTTACGCTCACCTCTCACATGGGGTTGTCCTCCTGGCTCTTGGCTGGAGAAAGGAAAGCTGAAAGGTGGGAAGTCCAGAGCTGGACAGCTTTGGGCATAAATCAGTATGCACACTCTAAGAAAACCGGTCATTGGAAGAGGGATTTCCCAGCGTTCTGAAGGGAGACATTGGCACCTGAACCAATGATGGCCAAAATAGCCAGGCAAGCCCAAGAGTGATTGGGTCGAGTCCTTCTACCCCAGCTCCCATTGAACAACTAGCCATGTCTCCAGAGAAGCTTCAGGTAACCCTTGATGTGGCAATCCCACAGGCCAATGGAAGATAAGAGACTGATACCATTTATTCCTATGAGCCAGTCAGTGACCTCCAACTCCTGTTCAGAAGAAATGAAAGGGATGGATAACATAAAGATATGGATTGGCATTCTACTTTTGGGTATAAGTTGGAATCATGCAGAGAGTAACTTATTTACTGAGTGGGCAAAGGTTTAGCCCCTCTTTTCCCATATATTATATATAGCCACATGGGCCTTAGCCCCTTCCCCTACTGTGAAAAGACAAGAAGGTACCTTTTTATTTTAATTAGAAAACAGCTAAACTCCACCCTAACTTTAGGTTATACTATACATAATGAACTTGGGTGAATGCCAGCTGTTCAAGTGCAGGTATCAGGCAAAGTACCTCTATGTTTTGAAAGGCACAATAAATAGTCACCATAAACTGGAACCCATGATATGGGATGACTGTTATTTCAACAATGTAATCAGACTCGTCTTCTAACAGACCAGATGTGGATGGGATGGCAAGATAATTTGCCAAAAATGAGTGCCTACCCTTCTTCTTGGAGATGGTTATGAGCTTGTGGAACTCATGGCTGGCCATACTTACCTTATAACTGGACTAGAAGGTGTAAGTGGGGTTGCCCTTATCTCCCAGGACATATCCTCACCAAATTGGACTCTCTGTCATCTAACTGGGAAATTATAAAAGCTCGCCATGGGCAACAAAAACAAGCATCTTGGAGAGTCTATCCTATGGCTATATTTTCCCTGCAGGCAACTACAATCAGTATCGAGTTACAAGTTGAAGCCTTAGCAAAGCACACAGTTGCAGCTTTCCATAATACATGCCATGCCCTTACCCTCCTAACTGAGGAAACTTCTCAGATTAGGCAGGTAGCCTTACAAAACTGTGTGGCTTTGGACATTTTAACAGCGGCCCAGGGGGAACTTGTGCTTTGATCAAAACCAAATGTTGTGTGTGTGTTTTGACTATTCACATAATATTACCCAGGCTATGAAAGCTTTCGACACTCATATATCTGCCATTGATGTGCTATCAGTCGACCCTTTATTGGCTTGGTTGCTACAACTGCCCAGTTCTTGGAAGGCCTTTCTGTTTAGTTTACTTGGAATGACTTTACTTATTTTGCTTTGCTCTTGTGGAATATATTGGGGTTGTACTCTCTGTGAAGGAATGCAAGACAAGCTCACTCAATGCTTTCTTAAACTGGGTACTTGTTAATCTTTGAAATATCACCTTTTGTAGGAACTCAGAGTTATGAACGACCTTCACCATAGCAATGCTTTCTAACTGCGTTTCTCTCTACCCTGAATGCAAGAAACCCTAATAGTTAGGCAGGAATATCATCATCCCTATTCAGCCTGATGAAGTTACAGAAGACAAATCTTTGTCCCTCTGCAAACCCTACAAGAGGATTAAGGGTCCTCTTGTAAAGGGAGGGGGGATCTCTGTCAGAGGCGTTTGAACCAGAGTGACTCCGTTTTGAGTGAGGGCTAGGAAAATGAGGCTGGGGCTTGTTGGGCTGCATTCCCAGAAAGGCAGGCATTCCTAGCCTCTAAGATGTTTAAGGTTAAGGGAATAAATTAATAATGTTTTCTAAACAGACTCAGACTTGGAGTTTCCAGATATCCTGATATCTGGAGAACAAAGGCATTCCTAATTTTGCTTTAAAGATAACAATATTGATTCTTGTGAAATATGTAATTAACAAAATTAATTCTTTATCACAAACCCTTGTAGCAGAGCACATCTCCCCATATATATGAGCACTGTACCTAGAGTGGACGCATTCCTCCTCTTACTTTTGGGAACATCCTACCCTGTCTATGCAGTAGCTGTCTTTTCACCACTTTACTTTCTTAATACACTTGCTTTTACTTTGCACTGTGGACTTGCCCTAAATTCTTTCTTGCGTGAGATCCAAGAACCCTCTCTTGGGGTCTGGATTGGGTCCCCTTTCCTCTAACACCATCTCATCTTGCCTGCTTTAATGTCACATTGCTTGCAACTTTTGAGTTGATTGGCAATTAGGTTTTAGTTATTTTATTATAGATGGGTTTTGTCTCCCAGATCAAGTAGATTGTAATCACTTGAGGGCCCAAGTGGGCTCTTGTTTAGCACACTACTAAGCACTCAGGAAATGCTAATTAGATGTTTATTGAAGTAAAGACTGGACTCTGGGCTTCATTAACTTTCCTAGAGACTATTTTGAGTTGGCTTTTTGTCTCCACAGGAATCCAGATAACCACTCTCTTTTCTAGCTTTTGCAGCCTCACTAATACAATCTGGTAAGACATGTTCAATGTGCCTAGTATAATAGATTCCATCTGTCTAAGGATTGGTGAAGGTGAAAGAATGATATCACATAACCTGAGGCTTCTCTGCCTTGAGTGTCCCTGTGCCTGAGGTTTATGTTATTTGGGGGAAGCACTATATTAAGTTTGGTCAGCCTCAAGGACAGACACTGGAGCCTCTTATTTGAGAGTAAGATCGAAATGCCTCCAGGTGGACTGAGCTGGGACCAAGGTCCATTTCACTTTAAGATTATCCTTTTGATCATCATCGGGTGATGGTATTACATCAGTAGATTGACAATGTTAACCTTCAGCCTGGGCTATTTTTCTCAGATATTTTGTGGTTAAAGATGATATCTAAGGTGAAAAATCAATGATAGGAAAGTACACAAGTTAGACAGTGAGTTGTTTGCAGGCAGCTTGCTGGAACAAAAGGGGAGACAAGGAATTATTAAGGAAAAAGTCAAGCATTTACTAGTGCTTTGCAAAATAGAGGAGGAAATGAAAGTAGGGTTTCTGTGGTAAATGAACACAGAACATGGATTTGCCTCAGTTCTAAACTTTTTTTTATCACTCCAGTCAAATAGTAGAAGTTATTTGAACTTTTTTTTTTTTTTTTTTTTTTTTTTTTTTTGCCACACTGAATAGAGCAGGCATCCAAGGAGGGACTTCAAGAGCTTTTTCAGGTCAAAGTCACATTCCAATGAGATAGGAATTTTGCTACTCTCTCTGTAGCTCTCCCTATAGCTATCATTGTGGGTGGCATCTAGATGTCAAGTTGGTTGAATTTTTTCCATGAAGAAAACTACCCAACCTTGGAAACTTCTCCCTCCAACTTGGAGACCTGCCTGCACTTCCACCGGGGACTAAGGGCAGGCCTAAGGCACTGACTGGTGAGAAGGCAGAAGATAGAAAAAGAAGAAGGGGGAGTGTGGGAGGAGAGAAAGGATGGGGATAAAGGCAAAGAGAAAATTATTGAGCCAGCCTGTTAATTGCACTTCCTACTTTTAGTCCTGTCTCTCTTTAATCCACTTTTCGCAGAACCACCATTGATCTTCCTCAACAAACATCTGATCGTCTCATTTTCCTCTTTAGCGTTCCCTATTGACATGAGCATCAAGTCCATCCAAGCTCCTTGTCATGATGTATAAAGCCTTGCATTATCTGTCTCTTGCCATGATCAGTCTCACCTTCTCTTACTTTCTGCCTCCCACTTGATACTATGGTAATAGTGATACTTACATACAAAAGGCTTTCTCATGTCCTTGCCCAGGCAAATTACTCTTCCTGAGATAACTGTTTCTAACTTTATTTGCTAATTTCTGTCCATACTTCAAGATACAGCTCAGATAGCACCTCCAATTCCTTCAGTTCCATGGGATCTATGAATACCTCTATATCTGTCTCTTACCCCATTATATTAAAATCATGTATTTACATATTTGTCTTCCTCACTAAACTGAGAGCTTGTTGAGGAGGAAGCTAAGGGCACCCAAAGTATTTCAAATGGTGGTAAGTGGTATAGAGAGGGCAAAAGCAGTGGTCTTAAGTGCCTGTCAGAAGCAGGTTTGAGCTTTCTTCCTGTTCAACAGATGCCTGATCTCTCATTGGCATACGTATTTGTGAAAAGTTGTTATGCAATTATTCATTAAACTCCTGGCTCCATGAAATGTTTGCATTTGCAATGGATGTGCTTAATACCTTACCTCTAGGGAACAATGGAATTTCAGAAACTGAGGCAGGCTGACATAGAGACATAGTTTTCTTGACACTTGTACCACCTGGTGTAGGCAGCTGTCCATTAAGCCTGTGCTTTCTTAGGGTCACCTTGGAACCCAATGCCCACTGAGCACCATGGTGATTTGTCAGTAGTCAGTTAATTTGTCTCTTCAGAAAAAGCATGTGGGTGTATTGATTCTGGGGCTCTAGCTAGAGTGTGAACTCTTTGAAGAGAGAGACTGTTTTTAACTTGGCTGGGACTCCCCAGAAGGCTCTATAATATGAGAGAGCTTTGTGGGGAGGGGGATTTCTTGACTAAATCTGCTGATCAATGTGGGGGTTCTCTTTTTACATTATGCCTAAACCAGAATGGAGAGCAACACTTTAATATAGTGCTATCAAGATTGGTTGTCCTGTACCTTAAACCCCAGAGTGCTCTCTTAACTGTAAGTCTGAGGCTTAAATAAAATCTAGTGCAAAGGAAGTGAAGGATAGATGGGGAACAGCTTGGACCATCAAACTTGGTTGCTTTTATCACACTATCATTTCTCAGAAATTTCAAATGCTTCTTATTGAAAAATGAGAAAAAATGAAGGAGTCACATCTTATAGTATCCAGAGAAAATGTGCTTTAATTAGCCAGATCCAGTCTTTCCTTATTGGAGGAATGCCAGTTTTACTAATGGAAAGAGTTTTCTCAGACCATCTGTCAGTTATCACAGCAGGCTGTGCTTAACCCTTTCTGTGCCAGCATGAAAAAATTCACTAATCTAGTAAATTGCTCCATCAGGTGCTATGGAGAATAAGGCATGGCATCTGCCTTCGAGGGGCTTAAAATTTAATAGGCAAGACAGGAGACATACACGACCATGTATAAAGCAGGCAGAATGCACTAAGCGTTATAAGAGAGCTACCAAATGTGGTGGAAGCATTAATGAGAGGAAGATTACTCTTGGCTAGAGGCTAGGGAAGCCTTCATGGAGGCACCTGAAGATAGGTGAAAAGGGCAAAAGTTGTGGGCATTCTCGGTAGAGGGACTAGCATGTTAAATGCCATAGAGGGGAAAAAGCCCAGACAGGTCTGTACAATGAACGGGAATAGTCTAGTGTGATAGGAGTATAGGATGTGGAAATAACAGTGGATATGGTTTTTCAGATTGTTTGGGGATCACATGAAGGAGGCATCTGATTGTCAGATTAAGAGGTAGGCATTTTATTCTATAGCGTAGACAATGGGTTGTCAGTGCCTTGCTCAGAGCTGTGCTTTATTTGGGCATCCTAGGCAGTATGAGTTAAATGCTGAGCTATTTTCTCTAACCTCAGGGGAGGTGGAAATGGGTCCCTGGCTTCTGTTGTTCAAGATGTGATGCATTGGGTTTTGCAGATTTAGAGCTATATTTTTCTTTTATTATTTGCTACTAGATTGATAGCCCTGAGGTGGCTGCTTAGGATAAGACATCTAGCCTGGCTGGGATGAGAGGGTACATTTTTCTGCTGGACTTTGAATCTGTGTAAACTTTGTAGGTTTTGAGTTAACCTGAGTCAAAGTTTTAATATCTGCTTGATGTTCTTTATGTTATAAATTGTGTATGTATTTACATATGAATGTACATGTTTCCAAATTTTGCGGGGGGCTGGGGGATAATTTTTATAACTCAGTTGTTCTGTGTTTCATGGAATAAAACAGCTGGAGGTTGGGGGTGGTGGTGAGGAGGATGTGGAGTCACATCTTAAATATCTATATTTTTATTCTCCAAGTTCCTTCTGACTTAGTGCTATCAAGAGGCTTACATTATGGGGTATATTTTTAAAATAGGAATAGCACCAGCGTTTCTCAAAATCTGGCCCTCCTTGAAAATTTGCCACAGAATTCACCCAGAGAGGTACCTCGTTGGGCTGAAATCAGAGGCCATATAGCAGCTGCCTGTTTAATAAGCTAAACATGAGATTCAGATACGTGCTCAGATTTGAGGACTACTTAAGTAACAAAAGATTAAGAGCCAAGAAATGGATTTTTGAATTTTAAAAAGGTGAAAAATGGCAGATAATAAAGCTATTAAAAGGAGTTTTGAAAAGCCTAGGAAACTTGGGCTTTTGGATATTTTTCTTTTAATTTGGCAAGATAGGAATTTCGCAGTCAAAAAGAAAAATTTGTGGTAGAAGGACCTTCACATCTTGAAATGGTCTTTCTCCTTTTTTTCCCTCCCTCTAGAAATCTGACCTATTCCTAAAGGCTTATCTTCTCTTACATGTTCCATGACCACTCTAGTCAATGAAAGTTATCTTGGTTTTTAGAGTTGCCTTCTCTTATATTTGACATTCAGCCTTAGGGCGTCTTTTATTTTTAACTTGCCTACAGTGGTGACTTCACCTTTTAATTAGGATTTACGAACTTCATGCCTGTTGATAAGGTCTCTCCAACTATCCATGTTTATCACCCAGTAAGAGCCAAATAGATGCTTCCAGTGTGCATGAGAGTATTTCAGAGGGCATAATGCAACTTTGCTTGAGGAACATGAATACTAAAGCTCTGTTGAGGGAAAGTGAACTTAAAACACATGGTTATATTCACTAAAATAGTCAAATATTTAAAAATGTAGTGTGCAGAGTTCTCTTTCTCCCCAATAGTTTTTAAAGAAATGTGGTGAACCAAAATTCTTTATTTTCATTTATGAGAAATAAACCCATTTCCATAACTCACCTTTCGTTTCAACACTTTCTTTCAATTTCACCTATGACTCAGACTTGGTTTATTTCTGGCAGTATGTTGTCTTTTAACTGAGAAGTAAAAGAACTCGGAACAATGACTTTCCAACTCCTCTAGTCCTTCTATAATAGTTCTTAAGTGCTGAGAGATAGTCGTTTGTGTGTTCACTGATTAAATCATCCATTATACTGGCCCTGTCTTGGGATCCTTTTCTTCCTTTTGGAATTTGATAACTGACTTTCTTTAATTTCATTTGTAGAAATGCATCTCACCCATTTATCCCTTCCCCCTCATTCTCCCTTCGAAGCCATAGTGTCCCTGATTTTAGTGTGGGGGACTAGGGGTGGGTGCGAATTGATGCCTGCCTGGGGTTTTTAAGTACCAGAAGCAACATTATTTCTATATTTTTTGTTCTGCCACTGAAAATGCCTCAGCCCACACATAACTAGTTCTGGTTCTCTTCCTGTTCCTCCGCCTACAGCATCCTCCCTCTCCTCTTCAGATGCCTGCCCCCCTTCACAGAAGGCCACTTTCCTTCACAGTTCCAGAATGGTTTCATTCATCACTGTCACAGTCCCTGTCAATGGTAAACTCTGCCATCTTATCTGTGGCCACCAGTAAATGAGTTTGCATTTAACATTTTAAAGAGTTTTCTTCGTTTCTGACATTTCTCCACCCACTGATACTTGTACTTATGCGGCTTGCTGTCACCTTTTTTTCCTGCCAGTTGGTTGGCAGGAACCAATCTCCCCCAGAAAATGCAAGAGGATCGTCCTGCCACTCAGAAAATCTTTCTAATCTTAATCTGACATTGGTTACAAGTGCTCACATTCTTCTTTGGGTGAGAAAGACAGACTTAAGAAGAAGAGGAACAATTTGAGAATTTGGCAGAGGTAGCTGAAATTTGCAAATATTATATTGGACATTGGGAAATTTTGGATTTGACTCCCTGCCCTGGGCTGACCTGCTGTCAGTTCTGTGCAAATTACTTAGTCTATTTGTGTTCTCTTCTGTGCTATGGGGATGATGTTAATTTCTAAATTGGGATGGGGGGTAGGTAATGGATACCACAATTTGAACTATTAAGATGATCAACAATAATGTTATTGTTTGTTGAAAGCTTGGTATGTGCAAAGGTGCTAGGTGATTTGTACCCATGATGTCTACTTCTCAAGACAACATTGAGCAACTTGGAGCCCAGAGTAATTCAGTGTCTTGCTCAAGATCACACAGCCACAGCTTGTAAGGAATGGAACAAGAATTTGAACATAGATCTGTCTGGTTCCAGAGTTCGCACATGTATGATGACTTTGTTACATAAGATCAGGGTAGTACTGAGCACAATTGGGTGTTCTCAGTGATTTGTGTCTCCCCTTGCCTTGGTCTCCTTCAGGATATCGACTGATACTGGGTTTGTGTGTGACCAATAGTGTCTGTGTTTGAATTTCAGTTCAGCCATTTGCCAGCTATCTAACTTTAGGCAAGTTAGTTATCTAATCACTCTGTGCGTATTATCCACATCTGTAAAATAGGATGATAAAGGATGATAAGAACTTTTACCCCATAGATTTGTTGTGAGTGTTGACAAGTAAACACATATAAACAACTTTTGCTTAACAGATTGTAACCCCTCAATGATTGTTACCTATCATCATTGTCAGCTGCAGCATTATTTCCCTTCAGTGCTTCTCTGCAGACCTGTTCTGACTGGTTGTTTGACCATGCTCCAGATGGATTCTTCCTTTTATCCGTGTGTGTGTGTGTGTGTGTGTGTGTGTAACAACTTGTTCAGTTTTTTTTTTTTTTTTTTTTTTTATGAGAGCCCCACTCTGTACCTTCCAAGGTGACTGACTCTTCCAGGATAAATTAACTCATTCTGTGGTATTAGTAGTAGATGATTTATTCTTGACTAGAATTTCTATTGACACGATACTTTAACCCCAAGATGTAAAATCATTTAGTGTAGATTGCAGGGATGGGGTGTGTTGGGTTGTGGTGTAGTTTGGACTATAGCACGTTTTCTTCAAATAGAGCAGGGCCATATTTTATCTTTTATGCATACATTTAATTTCCTGGTAAATTTTTTATTTGAATTATAATAATAGCTAGCACCTACATAATACTTAACTTTATGCCAGATATTGTTCTCAACAGCTCATATTATCTCCTTTAATTCTTTTCTTTTCTTTTCTTTTTTTTTGCGACGGAGTTTCACTCTTGTTGCCCATGCTGGAGTGCAATGGCATGATCGTGGCTCACCGCAACCTCCGCCTCCCGGGTTCAAGTGATTCTCCTGCCTCAGCCTCCCGAGTAGCTGGGATTACAGGCATGCGCCACCACACCTGGCTAATTTTGTATTTTTAGTAGAGATGGGGTTTCTCTATGTTGGTCAGGCTGGTCTCAAACTCTAGACCTCAGGTGATCCACCCGCCTCGGCCTCCCAAAGTGCCAGGATTACAGGCATGAGCCACTGCGCCTGGCCTATATCCTTTAATTCTCAAAAAACCTGTGGGGTAGATGTTCTTATCCTCATTTTCCGTAAGCTAAAGCACAGAGAGGTTAAGTAACTTGTTCAAGATTGCACAGCTAGGAAGTGGTAAAACTGGGATTTGAGCTCAGACAGTGCCCGTAACTGGTACAGTGTATTGACTCTAACTGAAGAAAAGGTTGCCCTGGCACTTTGGTAAGTTTGAAAACCACTGATATTTAATATTGGAAATTTAGGGCACAAACCTGTGCAAAGGCTGGGTGATGTCAGAAAGGTGTCAGCCTGAGATTGTAGTTTTGATTTTTTCAATATTTCTATATTTTTAAATGTTTCAACATTTTATTTACTTTTTAGTAACTGACCCTGTAATTTTCAAACACTTCTCGCCATCAGGTGGTAGAAGACAGTTGTTAAGTCATGTGATTTATAAAGCTGGAAGCAGATATCAAAATGCTTACATATGTCTTTTTAAAATTTCAACTTTTATTTTAGATACAGGGATACATGTGCAGGTTTGTTACATGAGAACATTGCGTGATGCTGAGGTTTGGAGTATGGATCCCACCACCCAGGTCGTGAGCATAATATCTGGTAAGTAGTTTTTTTTTTTTTTTTTAAACCCACCCCTCCTCCCTCCACTCTCTAGTAGTCCACAGTGTCTATTGGTCCCATATTTATGTCCATGTGTGCTAAATTTTTAGCTCCCACTTATAAGTGAGAACATGTGGTATTTCATCTTCTGTTCCTGCATTAATTTGCTTAGGATTATGGCCTCCAGTTCCATCTATGTTGCTGCAAAAGACATTATTCCATTCTTTTTATAATTACATAGTATTGCATGGTACATATATACCACATTTTCTTTATCCAGTCTACCATTGATGGTCACCTGGGTTGATTCCATTTCTTTGCTATCGTGAATAGTGCAGTGATATATATACAAGTGCATGTGTCTTTTTGATAAGAATGATCTATTTTTCTTTGGGTATATACCCAGTAATAGGATTGTTGGGTCGAGTGGTAGCTCTGTTTTAAGTTCTTTGAGAAATCTCTGATACATATGTCTTTTACTTAAAATACTGTCTTTATTAGCATAAGAAACTCTTAATAATATGGACCTTAATGTTTTCAGAACTCCTTATGGAACAAAATCAATATGTCTGATACAAATAATCTCTAAAAACCACGTCATACAGAAAAATGGTTGAAAGAAGTAAGGTTGTTTCACCTACAGTGAGAAGGCTTATGGAGATGAGATAACTGTCTTTAAATATTTAAGCATCAAATGTTTGTTATGAGGGGGTGGAATTGGGCTTGCTTTCTTTGGACTGAAGGACTGAGCTAGGATTCATATGTAAAAGTATAAAGATAGCAAATTTTGGCTTATTATAAGGGAGGGTTTTCATAAAGGTTTTTCTCTCAAAAAGTTTTTATTGATACACAATAGATGTACATATTTTGGGAGTACATGCCACATTTTGATACATTTATGCAATGTGTAATGATTGACTATTGTATATTTGAAAATATCCAGAAGAGAATGAGGAGCTTTTTAATGACACAAAATTTCTTACGATTTTTAAAATTATGACTAAAATACACTTGGGGAAATAAGATTTTCTGAGCGATGGCTATTAAGCAAGTCTTCATATATGTATTTTCTTAGTTTTTATTAATATTAAATGTGTTCTTTCAAATTGTTAAAACTTGGCTCTAGTAGTGAGTGGTCTCTTCTGTACACACACCACTTACTGAATACTTACTATGTCTCAGGTCTGACTTATTTGAGCTTTGGGTCCCTAGTCCTTAGACAACCTCTAACTTTTCACCATAGCTGTTTATATTATCAGTGACTTAATGCCCTCCTTCAGGTGGCCCTCTTCTATGTGCTACTTTGCCTTCTGATTTAACCTGAAAAACTCAAGAGACTCAATCATTAGACCTGTCAGAACACTAAAATTCCACATCTCCTCATCAAGAGAAGGGAGAACATCTATCGTATTCTCTTGGCTGGTTGAATAAGCTTCCTAGTATGCAACATTTTTCCTGAGAAATTACTCTAAAATGAAGACAGAGAGGATTATAAGATGGCAGAATCTTGTAATACAGAAATTGGAACAAAATTTGAACCTTTTAAAATCACAGGGTAAACCTTGTTTGTAGTCTAAAATCACTTCTAGGTATTTTCCTATTTTACCCTTTTAGACTCAGGCAAAAGGTTTTATCACTATATTGAGAAGTATAGTTTTGTTAAATAAATAACTCTCTTGTTTCTATGAAGACAGCAAACTTCAGTAAGAACTCTTCAAATATTTTTTTTCAAGACAATTCTGAGACAGACTTGGGGTAAAAGAGGCTATTTTATCTGCTCTATGCTGGTAGTACCAAATAGTCTCTCATTTAAAATTCATCAAATTTCAGTGTCCCATGACAGATGAAAAACACTGATGAAATACTTGGAAAGCGATCATATCTGGTGTGTCAGATTCAAACCTAGTGAGATTTTTAAAGAATTTAAGAAGTATTCTTAGAAGTATATAATCATTTCTTGGTTGAGGACTCCTTAATATAATGCAGATTATATTACGAACCAAGCTCCCTCCTCCCCACCCTATCCTCAGTTTTCTGTTATTTTCTTATTTCATAAGCATGGCTAAATATTATGTTTCTCTAGACTCATGTTAGACAGGAGGAAGAGATGTGTCATCATGTTTTGACTAACATGAGGGATGGATAACAAAGATAAATTAATCTTTCAAAGCAGGCTCCATTTTATTGAGGGTTCAATCTAACTATAAACCTTACTTGGTGCTGTTAAACAAAAGTTCACATTTTTCTATTTGGAGTTAACACCTTTTGTTGCTCTGACTACTGTCTAGTCTGCAAGCTAAGGGAGCCAGGATCAAGTCAGGGAAGAAGCTTAGAGCCCAACGAATATCTGATTGGCCCAACCTCTCTTGAATACATGAGAAATAACTAAAGAATCCGTAGAGGACTGCATTAAAGGAGAGATAACTGTATTTTTTTAAATCAGTGTTTGCAAACTGAGGATTGGAAAATAGGGGAATTGTTATAACCGCTGCAAAAAAATGGTATTGCATTTTTAACCTAAGTCAGTCAGTTGAGAGAAACCAGCTGCTTCTCAACTACTTTCATTCTTTTCTGCACTTTTCATAAGGAAACCTCTATTAACCTGAATGTATGTAGGAAGAAGGAAAGCATGAAAGGTTCTGATTAGGAGGATTCTTAGGACATGGAAATTCTTTTTTTCTCTCTCTCTCTTTTGGTGAAAATATTTTCAAAACATTGGAATAAGAATAACTACTATGTATTGAGACCCACCTGGGTCAGTGCTTACTTTATACCTGCCCTGGGTGGTAGCTGGTATATATTATCCTGATTATACAGACGAGAAGTCTGAAATTCAGAGAGCTTAAATAGATTTTCCAAGGCCACTCAACAAGGAAATAGAACACAAGGGATGAAATCCAAAGCTTTTTGCCCTTGCTCTGCCAAATTTACCACACGAGGATCATGTTAAGCCTTAGGACTTCATTTTGGTGTCAGCAACCACCTCAGTGTTGGGGTTATTGTTCCCCACTTGACCGTCTTCTACAATAAAGTTCTCTAATAGAGACTATTTATTAAGTGGTAGTTGATGCCTATAAGAGACAGGAGTCAAGATGGTTGTTTTGGGGCATTATAATATAATAGGAGGAACAGGAAACATGTTAAGTCTTTTTTAAAAATTCACTGTGCTCTGTCAATACACAAGAGAAAATCTCCACACAGGTACGACAGAATTTCTCGGTAGGTGTGCAAGTTCTACTGTATAAAGGTTCAATAACTACTCAAAGATAAACATCATTTCAGGATGTTTGAAACAGGAATTAATTTCACTAAGAAGTCATGTCCTTCTGCAGGAAATACTGTGAGAATACTCAGAGTCTCCCCAGTGCTGGCCAATGTCCTATTTTTTTGTACAATCTGTGAGGTATCTCAATTACCAGATAAATTTAGACTGACACAGTAGAAATGTTCCTGAGTATTTAACTGGTGAACACCAATTTTTTTCTCAAATGAATTATTTTTAACGTGTGCTTATGGAGCTATTATAAAAATCCTGTGATTGATCTCTTTTAAAACAAAGTAAGCATACCCCAGTTGAGTTGGTTTGTGTGTGTGTGTGTGTGGTTTTTTTTTTTTGTTGTTGTTTTTTTTTGTTTTTTTTTTTTTTTGAGATGGAGACTCACTCTGTCGCCCAGGCTGGAGTGCAGTGCAGTGGCACGATCTCAGCTCACTGCAACATCCGCTTCCCCGGTTCAAGCAATTCTCCTGCCTCAGCCTCCTGAGTAGCTGATATTACAGGCACCTGCCACCACGCCCAGCTATTTGTATTTTAGTAGAGACGAGGTTTCACCGTGTTAGCCAGTCTGGTCTCCAACTCCTGAGCTTAGGCAATCTACCTGCCTCGGCCTCCCCAACTGCTAGGATTACAGGTGTAAGCCACTGTGCCCGGCCTTGACTTGTTTTTATGTTGTTGTTGTTTTTTTTAAATCTATTAAACACCTTGAAGTGGAGCAGATCAACACACACAAACTCTGGACAGCTCCTTAATTTATTGTAATAAGGTTTAAACTTTATTTCAAACTGTAGTCACAAATGCCAAGGGGCTGTGTAGAAAAGAGGGACAAAGTTTCCTGGGAGAGGCTATCTTCCCTCAGCGATGTGAACAGTACAGCTTGTCTGTTTCCCCCTTAATGGCACGTGGGGATACTCAGCACTATAATAATGAAGGAGATACTGTTTTCCCCTAAATGAGAAATGGCAGGTGAGGTAGCTTTTGGTGTATTATGGATTTCTGAGAAATACTATAGGGATTTTGATTTTAATTCAGTCCGTTCAGATTCATGAAGCATTTTGTGTTTAAAAATATAGTGCAGTGTTTCCGAGTAGGATGTGCTAGATGAAGGAGTGTGTTTTAGATCTGGTTTACAGGGGAATTCTTGAGGGGAATCCTTTAGTAAAACTGTAGAAAGACACTTATTTACTGGAACCATACATTTTAGTGGTTACCTTTGGTAATTGTGGGTCAAGGCTGAGTCCTTAGTTGTGTGCCTTTATAATTGTAGGGGAATTCAGGTTTTCATTTTTGTTTTCATGGCCATTTACAAATATTAATACATTGATACAACAAAAGAGAAATAACTAAATGAGATTAAATTTATTGTACTTTACTTAATTATGTACTGACAAAAACATATAATAAAGGATCCTGGCTGCAGAACTATATAATAATACTTAAGTTTTGCATCTTTCAAGCATTTTACAGATAATAATTTCCATAGAAACACAGTGGAAGAAGTAAATATTATTTCCATAGATAGGCAGATCCCAGAAAAATGTGACCAAGGGATCTAGGTGTAGGTTTCAAAATTTGCATCTGGCCTTTTGGGCATATCTGGTAAAGCATCAGCTTATGTGTTTAGCAGGGAAAAAGCAATCATTAAATCCTCTGAAGTTGACCATTTGTTTTAAGGGGGAGATAGGATTCTTCAAAGCAATCCATTCAGAAGGAAACAAAAATATGTCTGAATTTTAAAAAATGTGTTAGTTTTTTAATGGAAACCACATGTTTAGCATTGAGTTAGCAAACTGCAGTCTGTGAATCAATCCTGGGTGCCACCTGTTTCTGAATAAAGTTTTATTGGACCACAGTCACCCATTCATTTATGTATTGTCTGTGGCTAATTTCATGCTACAATGGTAGAGTTAAGTAGTTGTAACAGAAACTGTATGACCTGCAAAACCTAAAATATTTACTTATATCTAGCTATTTATAGAAAAACTTTACTTATACCTGCTATATAGTATTTCATAGAAGAATACATGCTGAGACAGCATTCATATGATATCCCTTGTAATTAATGCATTATTTCTTATTGTAAGAAATAATACTCCTCACACAAGTACCTAACTTTTATTGAGGATTTATCTGTTCCAGATAGTTTACTATGTTCCTTACATACAGCCAATTTAATTTTTATAATTATGCATTCAGGAATAGATACTATCAATATTTTCATTTTATAGATGATGAAATTAATGTTTAGAGAAGTTGACTACCTTGATACTTTTGTAAGAGGTGCTAAAAGATTGAATGACTCATTTAAAGTCATATAGTTAGTGGTGGAGCCAAAATTCAAACCCAGACTTCTTTTTTATATTGTGGTAAAATATATGTAACAATATTATTTTAACCATTCATAAGTGTACAATTCAGTGCCATTAAATACATTCATAATGTGTAGCTGTCACCACTGTCTACATCCCAGACTTTTTCATCATTTCCAACAAAAACTCTGTACCTATTAAATAACTCTTCCTTTCCACTTTCCCTCAGATACTGATAACCTGTCTTATACTTTCTGTCCCTATTAATCTGCATATTCTAGGTATTTCATAGAAGTAGAATGACAAAATATTGTCCTTCTGTGTATCACTTATTTCGCTAAGCATAATGATTTCAAGATCCATACATGTTATAGCATATATTAAAATACTATTCTTTCTTATGACTGAATAATATTCCATTGTATGTATCATATTTTGTTTATCCATTTGTCTGTTGTTAGACACTTAGGTTGTTTTTGCCTTTGGATATTGTAAATAATGAACATTGGGGTACACATATCTGTTCAAGTACCTGCTTTCAATTCTTTCAGCTGGATACCTAGGAGTGGAATTGTAGGGTCATATAATAGTTCTATGTTTAACCTTGGAAAAACTAACAAACTTTGTTTCAAAGTGGTTGCACCATTTTACATTCTCACTAGCAAGTGTGAGAATTAATTTCCCCTTACCCTAACCCACATTAATTTAAAAATTTAAAATTATGGCCATCCTGGGAGTGGAGGTAAAGTGGTATTTTGTTGTGGTTTTGCTTTCCATTTTCCTGATGACTAATGATGTTGAGCGTGGTTTCATGTGACTATTGACCGTTTGTATACTTCCTTTGGAAAGATGTCTTCAAGTTCTTTGTCCATTTTTTAATCAGTTTTTTTTTGTTGTTGAATTTTAGGAATTCCTTATATTCTGGATATTAATCCCTTAGCAAATATTTGATTTGCAAATAGTTTCTAGTAAATTAGTAGATTTCATTCTCTTAATAGTGTGTTTTGATGGATAAAAGTTTTAATTTATCTATTTTTTCCTTTTCTACTTGTGCTTTTGGTGTCAGATCTATGAAGTTGTTACCAATCCAATGTCATGAAGATTTTCTCTAATGTTTTATTCTAAGAGTTTCATAGGTTCAGCTGTTAAGTTTAGGTCTCTGATCCATTTTGAGTTAATTTTTGTATATGGTGTAATGTCCAACTCATTTTTTGGCATGTGGATGTCCAGTGTTCCCAGCAACATTTGTTGAAAATACTGTCATTTCCCCATTGAATGATCTTGGTATCCCTTTAAAAAATCAACTAAAACCAGATGTGGCAGCTCACAGATGTAATCCCAGCATTTTGAGAGGCTGAGAGGGAGGATTGCTTGAGCCTGGGAGGTTGAAGCTGCAGTGAGCCATGTTGCACTCTAACCTGAGCAGCTGTGCAAGACCCTGTATCCTCCTAAAAATTAATTGATCAGAGATGTGGCAGTTTATTTTTGGACTCTCTATTCTTTTAAAAAAATTTTTTTTATTATTATACTTTAAGTTCTAGGGTACATGTGCACAACGTGCAGGTTTGTTACATATGTACACATGTGCCATGTTGGTGTACTGCACTCATTAACTCATCATTTACATTGGGTATATCTCCTAATGCTATCCCTCCCCCCCCACACACAATAGGCCCCCGTGTGTGATATTTCCCTTCCTGTGTCGAAGTGATCTCATTGTTCAATTCCCACCTATGAGTGAGGACATGTGGTGTTTGTTTTTCTGTTCTTGTGATAGTTTGCTGAGAATGATGGTTTCCAGCTGCATCCATGTCCCTACAAAGGACACGAAGTCATCCTTTTTTATGGTTGCTTAGTATTCCATGGTGTATATGTGCCACATTTTCTTAATCCAGTCTGTCACTGATGGACATTTGGGTTGATTCCAAGTCTTTGCTATTGTGAATAGTGCTGCAATAAACATATGTATGCATGTGTCTTTATAGCAGCATGATTTATAATCCTTTGGGTATATACCCAGTAATGGGATGGCTGGGTCAAATGGTATTTCTAGTTCTAGATCCTTGAGGAATCGCCACACTGTTTTCCACAATGGTTGAACTAGATTACAGTCCCGCCAACAGTGTAAAAGTGTTCCTATTTCTCCACATCCTCTCCAGCACCTGTTGTTTCCTGATTTTTTAATGATTGCCATCCTAACTGGCAAGGACTTCATGTCTAAAACACCAAAAGCAATGGCAACAAAAGCCAAAATTGACAAATGGGATCTAATTAAACTAAAGAACTTCTGCACAGCAAAAGAAACTACCATCAGAGTGAACAGGCAACCTACAGTATGGGAGCAAATTTTTGCAATCTACTCATCTGACAAAGGGCTAATATCCAGAACCTACAAAGAACTCAGACAAATTTACAAGAATAAAACAAACAACCCCATCAAAAAGTGGGCAAAGGATATGAACAGACACTTCTCAAAAGAAGACATTCATACAGCCAACAGACACATGAAAAAATGCTCATCATCACTCACCATCAGAGAAATACACATCAAAACCACAATGAGATACCATCTCACACCAGTTAGAATGGACTCTCTATTCTATTCTATTGGTCTGTATGCCTGCCCTTATGCCAGTAACATCATGTTTTAATTATTGTAGCTTTGTAGTAAGTTTAGAAGTCGAGAATTGTGAGCCCCCCATCTATGATCTTTTTCAAGATATTTTTTGGTTATTCAGGCCCCCTTGAAATTTGATGTGAATTCAAGGATAAGCTTTTACAGTTCTGCAAAAAATATCCTTGAGATTTTCATAGAGATTTAAGTGAATCTGTGTATCACTTTGGATAGTACTAGTATCCTACAAATGTCAAGTCTTCCTATTTATGAACATGCATGTCTATTTCTGTAATGGAATTTAAAGACTTAAAAATAAAATCTATTTTTTCAGCATTATTTTGTAGTTTTCATTGTATAAGACTTTCACTTTCTTGATTAGATTTATTCCTAAGTATTTTAATTTTTTAGATGCTATTATAAATAGACATGCTTTCCAATTTTCTTTTTGGATTATTCATTGCTGCTGTATAGAAACATGATTGATTTTTCCATGTTAATATTGTTCCCTGCAACTATATTGAATTTATTAGCTTGACTAGCTTTTTTGTGTGTGGATTCTTTGGGATTTTCTATATATTTAATTATGTCATATGTGAATAGACATTGTTTTGCTTTTTCCTTCCCAATTTGGATACTTTCATATCTTTTTCTTGTCTGATAGTTCTGTCTAGAACTTTCAACACTATTTTGAATAGCGGGGGTAAAAGCAGGCATCCTTGTTTTGTTTCTGATTGTAGAGATAATTCTTTCAGTCTTTCACCATTTAGGATGATGTTAACTGTGGGTTTTTCATGATACTCTTCATCATGTTGAGAATTTGGATATTTAGATTCATGTTTTTCTTCAAATTTTGGAAGTTTTCAGCCATTATTTTTTCAAATATTCATATTCCCTCTTTCTCATTTTAGGATTCTTACAATGCATATATTTATCCACTCAGTGGTATCCCACAAATCTCTTAAGTGCTTCATACTCTGCCATCTTCCCTGCCATTATCCTCTAAACCAGACTTCTCAAATGTGGGCACCTATTCTCTCTCTTTTTTCCTTTTATACACACACACACACACACACACACACACACACACACACACACACACACATTATTTTTTTAGAATATAGAAGTTATATATTTTCATTAAAAAAATATTAATACCTGAATGTGGGAAGTAAGTTCATTTACCCCCAAATGAGCAGTTTGTGAAAATTTATATATATATATTTTTGCATGTCCTATTTTAAAACAAAAGTGGAATAACACTACATACATTTTTAAGTAACTGCCCTTTTTTCCCCAATTTTAAGCACATGTTGTATAGCATTGCAAATTAAGTCAGTTTTTTTTTTTTTATGGAGTGATACTAATATGACTGGCTACTACAATTTTTTGTTTTTAATTGTACAATTCACTGGTTTATAGTATATTTACAGAGTCATGCAACCATCACCACCATTGTTTTAGTCTGTTTTATGCTGATATAACAGAATACCATAGAATGCATAATTTATAAGGAACAGAAATATATTTCTCACATTCTGGAGGCTTGGAAGTCCAAGATCAAGAGAGCTGCATATGGTGAGGTCTTGCTGCACCCTCACACAGTAAAAGGAGAAAGGGCAAGAGAGAATGAAACTAGTCTTGCAAAAAATTTTTTTAGTGGCATTGATTTATTCATGATGCCTCCCATTAGGCCTCACCTCCCAACATTGCTGCATTGGGGATTAAGTTTCCAACACATGAATTTTGGAGGGACACATAATCAATTTTAGAACATTGTCTTCACCTCCCCCATAAAACCTACATCCATAAACATTTATTCCCCTTTTTCCTCCAACCTCTATAGCCCTAGTCAAACACTGATATACTTTCCTTCTCTATGGAACTAATATACTTTCCTTCTTTATAGGCACTGTAAATAAATTTAATCATATAATACATAGTCTTTTGTGACTCATTTCTTTCATATATAATAATTATTTAAATCTCATTCATGTTATAATATGTATCAGTACTCCATTCCTTTTTGTGGCTGAATAATATTCCATTCTAACTATATACCTTTGTTTTTTGTATTTTTAATAGAGACGGGGTTTCACCGTGTTAGCCAGGATGGTCTCCATCTCCTGACCTCGTGATCTGCCCACCTCAGCCTCCCAAAGTGTTGGGATTACAGGCGTGAGCCACCGCGCCCAACTACTTTGTTTATTTTCACATTGGGTTATTCATCTTTTATTATTGTGTCATAAGAATTCTTTGTATATTCTAGATACAAGTCCTTGATCAGACTTGATCAAATCTACAAATATTTTCTTCCATTTTTTTGTCTTTTCTGTTTTTTGATAATGCTCTTTGATGCACAAAGGTTTTAAATTCTAATTAAGTAATATTTATCTATATTTTCTTTGCTTGTGTTTTGAGTGTTATATATAAGGAACCATTTCATAATTCAAAGTAATGGAGATTTACTCCTATGGTTTTTACTAAGACTTTTTATAGTTTTAGGTCTCATATTTAGGTTTATGGTCCATTTTAAGTTTTTATATGCAGTGTGAGATAGCAGTCCAACTTCACTTTTTTGCATATGCATATCTAGTTGTTCCACCACTATTTGTTGAAAAGTCTGTTGTTTTCCTCATTGATTTGTCTTAGCACCCTTGTTGAAAATCAATTTACCATAAATATAATGTTTTATTTCTGCACTCTCAATTCTGTTCTATTGATTTTTATATGCCTATCTTTATGTTAATGTAACATTGTCTTTATTAGCTTTAAAATTTTTTTCATTCATTTTATTCCACTTTGCACACATAATATTTTCAGAATAATAATGCTAACACTACCACCTACTATATAATGACTAAAAAGAGTTTAAGAGGTTTTTTTTTTTTGAGACTGAGTTTCACTCTTGTTGCCCAGGATGGAGTGCAATCTCCAGATGGGATCTCGGCTCACTGCAACCTCTGCCTCCCAGATTCGGTCGATCTTGCCTCAGCCTCCCGTGTAGCTGGGGTTATAGGCATATGTCACCACACCCAGCTAATTTTGTATATTTTAGTAGAGACAAGGTTTCACCATGTAGACCAGGCTGGTCTCCAACTCCTGACCTCAGGTGATTCGCCCACCTTGGCCTCTCAAAATGCTGGGATTACAGGCATGAGCCACACTGAGAAGAAGAGAGTATCATACAAAGATGTGATGTTAGAATAAGAGTAAGAAAAATACAAGGGAAGTGACTTGATTCATTGGCTTTAAAGATGGATAAAGGAGATGATATACCAAAGAATGTGGGCAGACTTTAGAGCTAGAGAAGGCAAAGAGACAGATTTTTCCCTTAGGGACTCAATACCACCCTGCTGATACGTTGATTTCAGTCCAATAATACCCATGTCAGACTTACGACTTACAGATCTGTAAGATGATAATTTTGGGGGATTTTTTATTTTTGTTTTTATTTCAATAGTTTCTGGGGGAATTGGTGGTTTTTGGTTACATGGATAAGTTCTTTACTGATGATTTCTGAGATTTTGGTACACTCCTTACTTTAGCAGTGTACACTGTACCCAGTACATAGTCTTTTATTCCTCAGCATCTCCCCACCATTCCTCCCGAGTCCCCAAAGTTCACTACCTCATTTTTATGCCATTGCGTCTTCATAGCTTAGATCCCACTTATAAGTGAGAACATACAATATTTGTTTTTTTATTCCTGAGTTATTTCACTTGAAATAATGGTCTCCAACTCCATCCAAGTTGCTGCAAATGCAATTATTATTATTATTTTTTAAAGCTGAGTAGTACTCCATAGTATATATACACCACATTTTCTTTCTTTTTTCTTTTCTTCTTCTTGTTTTTTAAAATTATTTTTATTTTTTTTTATTTTTTATTTTTGAGACAGAGTCTTGCTCTGTCTCCCAGGCTGGTGTGCAGTGGTGTGATCTCGGCTCACTGCAACCTCCGCCTCCCAGGTTCATGCCATTCTCCTGCCTTTGCCTCCTGAGTAGCTGGGACTACAGGCACCCGCCACCATGCCTGGGTAATTTTTTTTGTATTTTTTTTTTTTTTTTTTTTTTTTAGTAGAGACGAGGTTTCACTGTGTTAGCCAGGATGGTCTTGATCTCCTGACCTTGCGATCCACCCGCCTCGCTATACCACATTTTCTTTATCCACTCGTTGATCGATGGGCATTTGGGCTGGTTCCATGTTTTTGCAATTGTGAATTGTGCTACTATAAACATGTGTGTGCAAGTGTCTTTTTCATATAATGACTTTTCTCCCTTTGGACAGATAATCAGTAGTGGAATTGCAGGATTGAATTGCAGATCTACTTTTAGTTCTTTAAGGTATCTCCACACTGTTTTCCACAGTGATTGCACTAGTTTACATTTCCACAAGCAGGGCAACAGTGTTCCCTTTTCACCATATCTGCGCCAACATCTATTATTTTTTTATTTTTTGGTTATGGCCATTCTTGCAGTAGTGAGGTGGTATCCCATTGTGGTTTTAATTTGCATTTCCCTGATAGTGATGTTGAGAATTTTTTCATATGTTTGTTGGCCAATTGTATATCTTTTTTTGATAGTTTTTTTTTCATGTCCTTAGCCCATTTTTTGATGGGATCATTTTTTTTTTTTTCTTGCCAATTTGTTTGAATTCCTTGTAGATTCTGGATAATAGTCCTTTGTCAAATGCATAGTTTGTGAAGATTTTCTCCCACTCTGTGGGTTGTCTGTTTACTCTGCTGATGATTTCTTTTGCTATGCGGAGATTTTTACTTTAATTAAGCCACATATATTTATTTTTGCTTTTGTTGCATTTGCTTTTGGGTTCTTGGTCACTAAGTCTTTGCCTAATCCAATATCTAGAAGAGGTTTTCTGATTTTATCTTCTAGAATTTTTATGATTTCAGTTCTTAGATACAAGTCTTTGATCCATCTCGAGTTGATTTTTGTATAAGTGAGAGATGAGGATCCAGTTTCATTCTACATGTGGTTTGCTAATTATGTCAGCACCATTTGTTGAATAGGGTGTCCTTTCCCCACTTTATCTTTTTGTTTGCTTTGTCAAAGATCAGTTGTCTGTAAGTATTTGGCTTCATTTCTGGGTTCTCTATTCTGTTCCATTTATCTATGTGCCTATTTTTATCATGCTCTTTTGGTAACTATAGTCTTGTAATATAGTTTGAAGTCAGTTAATGTGATGCCTCCAGATTTGTTCTTTTTGCTTATTATTGCTTTGGCTATGTGGGGTCTTTTTTGGTTCCATATGAATTTTAGAATTTTTTTTCTAGTTATATGAAGAATGATTATGGTATTTTGATCGGAAATGCATTGAATTTGTAGATTGCTCTTAAGATTCTTTACTTTGTCTTGACTTTATATAACTTGATGATTATGTGCCTCAGTGATGATCCTTTTGTGATGTATTTCCCAGGAGTTCTTTGAACTTCTTGTATTTGGATGTCTAGATCTCTAGCAAGGCCAGGGAACTTTTCCTCAATTATTCCCTCAAATAAGTTTTCTAAACTTTTAGATTTATCCTCTTTCTCAGGAATGCCAATTATTTTTAGGTTTGGTTGTTTAACATAATCCCAAATTTCTTGGATACTTTGTTAATTTTTTTGTTTTTGTCTCATTAAGTTAATTTGAAAGTTTTTTCTTCAGGCTCTGAAGTTCTTTCTTCTACTTTTTCTAGGCTATTGTTGAAACTTTTTCTGGTATTTTGTATTTCTCAAAGTGTGTCTTTTATTTCCCAAAATTGTAATTTTTAAAAATGTTATCTGTTTCTTCTTTGGAAAATTTTTTTTATCATATCCTGTTTTTTTTTTTTTTTTTTTTTTAAGTTTAAGTTGATTTTAACCTTTCTCTGATATCTCCTTGAGTAGCTTAATAATTAACTTTCAAAGTTCTTTATCTGACAATTTAGAGATTTCTTCTTTGTTTGGATCCATTGCTGGCGGGCCAGTGCAATCTTTTTGGTGTCTTACAGAACCCTGTTTTGTCATATTATCAGAATTTCTTTCCTGGTTTCATCTTATTTGAGTAGACTGTTTCTTCAAATTGTAATTTATTTTTGATTGGAGTGTTTTTTTTTTTTTTTTCTAATTTAAATGTTTTCCCCTCTTAAGTACCAGACTTTAATTTTTTTTTTTTTTTTTTTTGCCGAATTTGATTCTTGGTTCCTTAGTTATAGAATGTCTTTGTGCACTGGATTTCCCTGATGCTGCTTGTGGTAGTTACATTCTTGGTGTATGGCTGAGTTCACTGTCTCCTATGGAGCTGATTGGCAGGGATATCTTGAAGGTTATCTCATTCTTTCATGATGTACATTTTATTTAGTTAGTTAGTTATTTTCCAGTGTTTTATTTACTAAGTTGATGATTCAGGCTTCAGGCCTATAGGTGCAGTATCCCTGGGTAGGCACCAGTTGTTCATCGATGTTCATCAGGGATATTGGTCTAAAATTCTCTTTTTTTGTTGTGTCTCTGTGAGGCTTTGGTATCAGGATGATGCTGGCCTCATAAAATGAGTTAGGGAAGATTCCCTTTTTTTCTGTCGATTGGAATAGTTTCAGAAGGAATGGTACCAGCTCCTCCTTGTACCTCTGGTAGAATTTGTCTGTGAATCCGTCTGGTCCTGGACTTTTTTTGGTTGGTAAGCTATCAATTATTGCCTCAATTTCAGAGCCTGTTATTGGTCTATTCAGGGATTCAACTTCTTCCTGGTTTAGTCTTGGGAGGGTGTATGTGTCCAGGAATTTATCCATTTCTTCTAGATTTTCTAGTTTATTTGCATGGAGGTGTTTATAGTATTCTCTGATGGTAGTTTGTATTTCTGTGGGATTGGTGGTGATAACCCCTTTATCATTTTTTATTGCATCTATCTGATTCTTCTCTCTTTTCTTCTGTATCAGTCTTGCTAGTGATGTATCAATTTTGTTGATCTTTTCAAAAAACCAGCTCCTGGATTCATTGATTTTTTTGCAGGGTTTTTTTTGTGTCTCTATCTCCTTCAGCTCCGCTCTGATCTTAGTTATTTCTTGCCTTCTGCTAGCTTTTGAATGTGTTTGCACTTGCTTCTCTAGTTCTTTTAATTGTGATTTTAGGCTGTCAATTTTAGATCTTTCCTGCTTTCTCTTGTGGGTATTTAGTGCTGTGAATTTCCCTCTACACACTGCTTTAAATGTGTCCCAGAGATTCTGGCATGTTGTGTCTTTGTTCTCATTGGTTTCAAAGAACATCTTTATTTCTGCCTTCATTTTGTTATGTACCCAGGAGTCATTCAGGAACAGGTTGTTCAGTTTCCATGTAATTGAGCAGTTTTGAGTGAGTTTCTTAATTCTGAGTTCTAGTTTGATTGCACTGTGGTCTGAGAGACAGTTTGTTATAATTTCTATTCTTTCACATTTGCTGAGGAGTGCTTTACTTCCAACTATGTGGTCAATTTTGGAATAAGTGCAATGTGGTGCTGAGAAGAATGTATATTCTGTTGATTTGGGGTGGAGAGTTCTGTAGATGTCTATTAGGTCCACATGGTGCAGAGCTGAATTCAATTCCTAGATATCCTTGTTAACTTTCCGTCTCGTTGATCTGTCTAATGTTGACAGTGGGGTGTTAAATCTCCCATTATTATTGTGTGAGAGTCTAAGTCTCTTTGTAGGTCTCTAAGGCCATCACAAATAATTTTTAAAAATATTTGATCAGCTTTATTATGATGACATTTACAAAGAATAAGATTCATCAATTTTAAATGTACAGTTCTGTGAATTTTCACAAGTGTATCAAATTGCCTCACAAATAATTTGTATCCAGCTGGAAGAAGGAAGTGGTGGGAGTACACTTTTATTCTCATCCTGTTGGACAGAACTTAGTCATGAGTCCATACCTAGCTGCAAAAGAGTCTGGAAAATATAGTCTTTCCTTAAGATGGCCATGTCTCCAGCTAAAAACCAAAGGTTCTATTTCTAAGAAGAAAATGGAGAAAGGATACTGAGGAAGAAGTAACCTCAACCACAGGCAGTAATAAATTATTTGAATTGCTGGCTTTTTTTCCCTGAATTCACTCTCATTGGCCTAGTAAGACAAAACACCCATTTTCCTTTTTTTTTTCAACTTTTATTTTAGTTCAGGGATACATGTACAGGATGTACAGGTTTGTTACAGTAGGTAAATGTGTGCCATGGTGGTTTGCTGCACAGATCACTCCATTACCCAGTTATTAATCCCAGCATCTACCAGCTGTTTTTCCTGATCCTCTCTTTCCTCCCACCCCTTGCCCTCTGACAGGCCTTAGTGTGTGTTCCCCCCTCCATGTGTCCATGTATTCTCATCATTTAGCTTCCACTTATAAGTGAGAACATGCAGTATTTGGTTTTCTGTTCCTGCATTAGTTTGCTAAGGAGAATGGCCCCCACTTCCATCCATGTCCCTGCAGAGGACATGACCTCATTCCTTTTTAGGGCTGCATAGTATTCCAGGAAAACACCTATTTTCTATGGAACGTAAAAATGCATTTCCCCCACCTTTAGACAGAACACGAATTTGGTATAGAGATTCTTTATACCATTTTATGAAAAATATAATCGTTAATGATTTTGATTTTTAAAGGGCATGGACATTCATAAATATACCACAGAGTGTTGGTAGTTTAACCAGCAGCTAGCATATACTTATTTAGCGCCGAGTAATTGCCTGGTTCCACAATAAGTGCACATATATGTTAGAGGAATGAGATTAATATGAATGAAATGACTACAGAAAAATAAAAATTATATTTCTTTGGCTTTTACCATGTATTACCTCATTTTATAGCTATCTATGTATCCTATATCTTGTCTTTGAACTCTTGACTGTTAAGGTCTCACATGATTCATCATCTTGACCTCCTCAGCACCCAGCATAGCGTTGCATACATAGAAGGTGCTCAGTATGTGTTCAAGTGGAGGGACAAACCAATGAACTATAATTTACTATGTCAATTCAAAATTTAGGGATCCTCTCTAAGGCCTCCCTTTCTTACCCCTTATATCCATATCAATTTCATCAATAAGCCTGGTTGCTTTAGCTCTAAAATATATACAGAATCTATTTTTCATCACCCCTATTCTCACCACTCTAGTCTAATCCATCATTATCCCTAACCTGTGTGGCAGTTCAGTCAGGCTAGTGGGAAAAATTTTAGTTGCAATAGCCACAAACCCTCTTGGAAGGCCTGAGAGTTTGCATAACTTTGGTAATAGATCTGGCTGAAGGCAGCCTACTCCTTTTTCCTTTAGTTAAATAAATTAAAGTAGATACAAAGGAATGTGGGGGAGTTTCTCTAACTAGCTTGTTTACTCATGTGGCCCTAAGACCTTTGATCTACTGCAGTTGCTTACTTGCTTTCTACTCAGGAGGTTCACAAGGTCAATTACCCTCCAGTGGTGTTGACTCAAGCCTTTGTCAATTAATCTTTACTGAATAAATGCGAGTCTCCCCGGTTAGTCGAGGCTGCGGCAGCAACTGTTTACAGCACTCTCCTAGGAGTATGTAAGTGGCCCAGATGCTCAGCTGGACTGGCAAAGCAGAATATCTGTGTCAGTGCATGTTATTCATCCATCATTGGGTCAGGGTCTGCGGGACAGACCCCTGCAAACCTAGACTTCTGCAATAGCTTGCTTTCTTTCTTTCTTTCTTTCTTTCTTTCTTTCTTTCTTTCTTTCTTTCTTTCTTTCTTTTTTTTTTTAAATTTATTTATTATTATTATACTTTAAGTTGTAGGGTACATGTGTATAACGTGCAGGTTTGTTACATATGTATACTTGTGCCATGTTGGTGTGCTGCACCCATCAACTCGTCATTTACATCAGGTATAACTCCCAATGCAATCATGGTATAACTTCCCATGATAGGCCCCGGTGTGTGATGTTCCCCTTCCTGAGTCCAAGTGATCTCATTGTTCAGTTCCCACCTATGAGTGAGAACATGCGGTGTTTGGTTTTCTGTTCTTGTGATAGTTTGCTAAGAATGATGGTTTCCAGCTGCATCCATGTCCCTACAAAGGACACAAACTCATCCTTTTTTATGGCTGCATAGTATTCCATGGTGTATATGTGCCACATTTTCTTAATCCAGTCTGTCACTGATGGACATTTGGGTTGATTCCAAGTCTTTGCTATTGTGAATAGTGCTGCAGAAGACATTCATACAGCCAACAGACACATGAAAAAATGCAATAGCTTTCTAATTAATTTTCCCAATTTCATTCTTCTTTATAATCTTATCATAGTAGCTAGATTTGGTTTTTAAATGTATACATCAGATAATTTCACTGCCCTGCTTGAAATACTCTCACTTCCCAGTTTACTTAGAATGAAACCCAAACTCCTTGCTATGATTTGACCCCAGACCATCTCTCCAACTTCATCTCTTATTACTTTTCCCTCATTTATACTACAGGCACATTAACTATCTTTCAATTTTGACACCATGACTAATTCATTTATACATTAAGGCCTTTGTACCTCTGGTTCTCTCTGCCTGGGATGCTATTACTGCAGATGTTTGTGTGTCAGACTGGTTCAAATGTTACTTTCTCACTGAGGCCATCATCACACAATCTAAATTAGCCAACCTGATTGAATCTCTGTCACATCACCCTACCTTTTTTTCTTAATATTTATCACTATTTAGTATATTGTTGTTTACTCATTTGCTTTGTTCATTCATTATCTGTGTCCCTTCACTAAAATAACAAGCTCCATGAGAGCAAGAATTTTATCTTTCTCAATGATGCATCCCTGGTACTGAGAAAAACTGCCCAGTACACAGGAGGCCCTCAATGAATATTAGTTGAACCAATGAATGTTTAATGAACTAGAATGTATTGGACATTTCTTATATCATTGCCTATGTATTAAGCCATTCTTGCATTGCTATAAAGTTGTCCATGAAACTGGGTAATTTATAAGAAAAGAGGTTTGGTTGGCTTATAGTTCTGCAGGCTGTACCAGAAGCACAGCGTCATCTGCTTCCAATCATGGGGGAAGATAAAGAGGGAGAGGTGCATCACTTGGTGAGAATGGGAGCAAGAGAGAGAGTGTGTTGGAAGTGCCACATACTTTTAAATGACCAGATCTCATAAGAACTCAGAGCAAGAGCTCACTTATCACCAAGGGGATGGCCCAAGCCATTCACAAGGAATCCACCCCCATGACCCAAACACCTCCTACCAGGCCCCATCTCCAACATTGGGGATTACAATTTAACATGAGATTTGGGTGGGATATCTAAACCATGTCAACCTATGTTGTCATAAACCCAAGGATTGAGTTTCCAAGGAAACAGACTCTGAGATGGCATTTAGACTATTAGGAGTATTCTTACGTTCAAAACCTATAGGAGAGAGGAAAGAAGCAAAAATGGGCTGAGGGAGAAGGTGAGCTGTAGACTCAACAATAAGTTTGGCCAACCCCACAGGGAGATCTGGAGATGTAAATGTCCTTCATTGCTTTCCCAAGTTGGACTAGAGTGGCTAGGCTCTTATATCATCTCATCTGTCAGTAATTGGATATGGGCTGCCCCAGGAAGGATCATGACTTTGAACAACGTGACTCTCTGCATTTGAGGTAATCTCTGAAGGAGCTAATAGGTGAAGGATGTGTGCCAAAGTTTCTCCAGCAAAGGGAACTTTATTGGAGGGGGATCTGAGCAGTGCATCACAATATGTATCGCAGTCTACCCCTTGTACCACTGAGATCTAATTATTCAAACATGTTTTGGTGCATGTCCTCCAGGATTCTATGGATGTCTCTTCCTGTGGAAAGCTTAGAGAAGGAACATTAGTGGGGGAAGAATTACCACTCTCACAGCTGCAGGTGGTTTTAGGGATGCAACTGATGTTTATCATCTCCCTCCTCCACTGTTAATTCTAGATTTCCCTCAACTTCAGCTAGCACTTCTGCTGGTCTTGGTTGCTTACATTGTGACTCACACTTTCGATCTTGAGGGGATAACTTGGTGGTGTCTCAATGTGTTCACCATTAGTATATTCTGTCTGAGCACTGTAGGCCTTTTTAAATTGTGATAAAGTGCCTCAGTGGTTAGCTCAAGGCATGCTTGCCCTTTATTGGGCAGAGGAAAACCATTTCAAAGTCTTTTCTTTCTTTTTTTTTTTTTTTTTGAGATGGAATCTCTCTCTGTCGCCCAGGCTGGAGTGCAGTGGCCGGATCTCAGCTCACTGCAAGCTCCGCCTCCCGGGTTTACGCCATTCTCCTGCCTCAGCCTCCCTAGTAGCTGGGATTACAGGCGCCCGCCAACTCACCCGGCTAGTTTTTTGTATTTTTAGTAGAGACAGGGTTTCGCCGTATTAGCCAGGATGGTCTCGATCTCCTGACCTCGTGATCCACCCGTCTTGGCCTCCCAAAGTGCTGGGATTACAGGCTTGAGCCACCGCGCCCGGCCATCTTTTCTTTACAATATGGCAGCAGGTACAGCCTTGGAATTGAAAAGCTAAATGTGTCATTGAAACAAATTGAAAGTTGATGAATTTTTTATATAAATGTTTTCAGGTGCTGTAAGAAAACTGCCCATGGCTCCTTTCCCAGCGTAATAAGGTAAGAAGAAAATATTCAAAGTCCCAACTAGCATGGTCAAAAATATGCAAAGCCTATTTAAGGCTTTATTTAAACCCTGAACTTAAGGTAAGTTGAATGCCTCTAAAAAACTATCAATCCCATGTTTCTAAATCGTTAAAATTTTACTATGCCTGCATTCTAATTACTTTTTGCTATTTGAAAATTATTTCTCTTTTCCTAGCAAAAATATGCCCCAACTGTATTTGAAAATTAACTTGTGTATTCTTTGTGGATTTATAGAGAGCTTTTTCATTTGATTTCTGGGTGCCAGCATTATCAGAAACTTTATCTCAGCAATGGGAAAAACTAAGGTACTTAATCAGTGAGTTTTCCTGTTAGAATCCCAAAGGAACAGTGGGCCAAATGACAGACTCAGAGCCACCTTAATGCAGATTGTATCATAGCATATATTACATGCACTTTCTTTGTGCAAGACACACTTTCTCAGTGTCTCCAATGTCTCCAATGAAGTCTTCCAATGAAGACTTGGTTGCATTGTGTCCCCCTTCCCGACCTACCCTACCTCACCACAGCTCACTAGACACCACATGACTGAATTTCAAAGTTCCTTGTAGATACTATTTTTTCTTCCTTTCCTGTACTCTTTTTTTTTTTTTTTTTTTTGAGGCAGAGTCTTGCTCTGTTGGCTAGGCTGGAGTGCAGTGGCACGATCTTAGCTCACTGCAACCTCCGCTTCCTGGGATCAAGCAATTCTCTGCCTCAGCCTCCTGAGTAGTTGGGATTACAAGTGACCACCACCACGCCCAGCTAATTTTTTGTATTTTTAGTAGAGACAGGGTTTTACCATCTTGACCAGGCTGGTCTTGAACTCTTGACCTCGTGATCCACCCACCTTGGCCTCCCAAAGTGCTGGGATTACAGGCATGAGCCACCGCGCTCGGCCTCATCTCCTTTTAATAAATAATAGTAATAGTACCTATAAATATTGAATGCTTATTGTGTGCTAGGCACTTGGCCAAGTGCTTTACATGTATTGAATCATTTAATTCTCCCAGCAACTTTGAGGTAGGTGGCAGTGTTATCCCCGTTTCACAAATGGGTCAACTATGGCACAGAAAGATTATATAACTTACCTAAGATTATTTATTCATTCACCAAATATGCATTGAACACTTCCTAATTTCCAGACACAATCCTAGGTATTGGGGATATAGCAGTGAACAAAGCAGATGACAGTGCCCTCATGCCCTCATTTAGGTTACGTTCTGGAGTGAGAACTAGACAATAAACAGAAAAGTAAATTTATTTGAAAGAAAAGTAAATATAATTGAGAGAAAGCATATTGAAGGCTGGGATTGAAGGCATAGATATTGTATTAAATAGCACCAGGATAGGCCTTACTGATAGTTATAATTGAGTAAAACCTGAAGGAATGGAGAGGAAAAGCTTTGTAGATACACGGGTAAGAGTTTTCCAGGTTTAGGGAACAAAATGTATAAAGATGCTGAGGTGGAATCATGCTCAACATACTTAAGGAAGAGCAAGGAGCTACCATAAAGTGGGATAAGCCAGTAGGAGATGAGATCAGAGGGGTAACAATGGGGGAAGGGAAGGCTCTTTGCAAGACCTTTCAGGATTTTAGCTTTTACTACAAGTGAGAGAGGAAGTCATTGGAGGGTTTACAGCTGAAGAAGCACATGATCTGACTTATGTTTTAATAGGATCTCTAGCTGCTCTGTTGGGAACAGACTATGGAAGGCCATGACAAAAGCAGGAAGGTGAGTTAGGAAGCTGTTATAATAATCCACGTAAGAGATGATGGTGGCTTATACCAGAGTGGTAGTGGTGAAGTTGTTGAGAAGTGGTAGAATTTTGAAAACGTTTTGAAGATAGGGGCATCAGGATTTGCTAACCAAATGGATGTTACATATGAAAGAAAGATAAGAGTCAAAGGTGGTACCAAAGTTTTTGGCTTGAGCAATCAGAACAGGGTTTCCAGCAACTGACATGGGGGAGATGATTAGAGAAACAGGTTTGAGAGGAAGGGGCTGGAGATTGATTTGGGATGTATTAGGTTTTAGGGGCCTATTAGCCAAATGGGAAATGTTAAGGGAGCAGTTCCATATACATATCTGGAGTTCAGGGGAGGTGCACTGGCTGGAATTATAAATTTCAGAGACATCAGTGATTGGATATTTAAAGTCATGAGATTCAATGAGATCAGCAAGAGAGTGTTTTGGAGAGGAGAAGAAATTTCAGAATGGAGCCCAGGGCCCACTCAAGCATGTAGAAGTTGGGAAGAGTCAAAATGGGAAGGTAAGAGAGAGAAGTCCATGAGATAGGAGTAAATCCAGGAGAGTGTATTGACCTGGAGTCTAGGTGAAGAAAAGGATATCTTTCAAGTTGGAGAAAGAAAGTGGTAAATACTGCTGATAGTCAAATGAGAACTGACAATTTACCATTGCATTTGGCGAAGCCATTCTTCACCTTGACAAGAACAGTTTTGTGAAATGGTTATAAAAAACTTGACTTGAGAAGACTTAAGAGAATTCACACAAGAAAGAAGTGGTATGAACTCAGCGGTATATGTCACTTGCCCCGAAATAAGATGAGAATCACTGTCTTAAAGTTTTATTAATGGTGGAAATTTCAGGCACCACAAAAGCCACTGTCAGAATGTTCCCAGGATTTCACAAGATATACCATATAGAGCCTCTGAAAAACAATGTGGAAATGTTTAGAAAGTTGAGCATGGTGACAGATTATAGTTTTTTTCCAATAGCATTTTAAAATCAACCTTTGCTTTTTTGGATTGCTCCCTTAGCTGGTTATGTATGTGTGCATGTGTGTGTGCGTGTGTGTGTGTGTTTGTTAGAGAAGCAGAGCCACAGAGAGGGAGGGGGAGAATTGGAGAGAGAGAGAAGAGGAGGAGGAGAGTGAGAAAATGGCTCAGTCCTTAAGGCTTAGGTAAGGTACATAATCTAGTTGGGGACTTGAGTTTTGTCCATAGGTCACATTATCCTTTCTGCGATGCTAACTGCTTTCTTTCATGTAATTTCATTTGTGTATGTTGGGTCTTCCAAAGTAGTTTAAAAACAACTCTAGGCTAAAGGCCAAGACTTTTACTTTTTTATGTAGGAAATGCTTAGTAAATGCCTCTTGTTCAGCTAAAGGATGACTTGTCGTTGAAGAGGTTGTACTCCCCCTAAACACATTTGGGGTATAATATTTTGTCATGGTTGTCATAGATTATCTTTGTTTCACATTTCAATTTTAACAAAAATTTTGTGATGTTTATATAGTTACAGAGCAAATAAAAGCAGAATTTCTGTTTTTACAATTACATAACTGATTTATATAATATTGTACTTCATGTGGTTTAATCTTTTGGATTGCTGCAAAGTTGTGTGTTTCTCTAGGTTCTTGGAGTGTTTCACTGTGATGTTCAGGTGTTAGGTAGGGGTTATTTGTGCTTCTGACCTTCCTGATGCTCTGCTATAGTCTCCAAACAAAATCCTAATCACTACATGTTTTTTAATGTATCTAAATGCCACAGCCAGACTTTGATTCCTAGTTTATGTCAATGCATGTGGGTTATTCTGATACATTTGCTCCAGCAAGTAATGGAATGTCATTCTCAGCAGATGCCAATTAGAAATTACCAGGCCAACAAGGCTCTAAGGCATCCAATCTTGCCTAATATAAAATTGTAATCAGTTAGATGGGTCAGCCGAGTTCAAGAGCTACAAATTTAATTGGAAATGCCTTCTCAGTACCAGAAGGCCACTGCAAGAAAGGGAATGGAGAAACTCCTTCTGAGATGAACAAAGAGCAATCCACACTGCTTTTGAAGGTGGTGTTGGTTATATGACCCCTAGAGTCTCCAGAAGATAGTACTAACAAAAATATTACTAACAAAAATAGCACTTAGTACTAACAAAAAATATAACTTATTGTCTTGAAAATTATTGTTCACTAGAACTGGCTTCATCCATAACAGGAGTTTAGGGAAACCAGGAAAGGTAACCTCTTGCTTCCCAAACATCTCCCTGTTGGTTCATTTGGTGCCCGAATTTCTGTCATTTTTAGGCGTGACTTGGGTAGCTGGAGTATTGCTGCTTTTGGGAATTTTGTTTACTATGTAAATAGATCTGCAAAAAACACTTTACAATATTATCAGTCATTGGTGCCTTTGCATGGAAGACTTCATTGTTTTTGCTGCTTTTCATCAGAAATATATTTTGGAAAACAGGCATAGGAAATCAGAAGAAATATGACATTCAATAGGAACTTGTTCTGGAACAAGCAGAATGTTTCTTGTTGCATTTTTTTCAGGGAGCCCAGGTGTTCATATTTCTTGGAACTGGTAGCACAGGCAACACCAGCATAGGATAGTAGAAACAGTGCAAGACTGTGAGCTGAGAACTTGGGTTTAAGTCCCATCTCTACCACGAATCAGTTTGATGACCTTAAGCAAACCCTTTCTTTTCCCTGAGATTCAGCATCCTTATTGAAAAATGAGGGAATTTGGACTAGATATTCTCAAACTTTAAGGTGCATAAGAACTATGCAAGAGTGTGTTAAAAATTCAGATTTTTTTTTGTCATCTTCCATTTCTTTATCCTTTGATTTAGTCAGTCTAGGTGAAGCCTAGGAATCTTTGTACTAAGAAGCCCCTCAACGGATCCATATAGCTTAAGGATCGTTCTTTGAGAAACTAGATTAGATGATTTCTAAAGCCTTTTCCAGCTCTAAAATTTCCTTCTTTCAGGTAGTTGTACTTCTGTTTTGAATGAGAAGCAACCATTTTTGTACTTTTATTAGTCCTGCTCTCTTCCTTTCTTTATTCCATCTTTTCCTTCTCATGCCACCTTCACTCCTTGCCCACTGTTTCATCTACAAAGTAACAGTTGGGTCCAGTGGGGCTGGGAACAGTTCAGTCAGCAGTGACCCTGAAAGTATCATGTGGGATCCCTGTAAGTACAGGGCAAGAGACAAGGACAGCTAAGCCCCAGTCCCTGGTTGTGGTTGGAGATATGTCATTTGCAGCTCCTAGTGATACATGACATGTGGGACGTGTGTTTTGATAGAGATAGAAACTGCAGGGTAGTCACACAGGAGCACAGGAAAGAAATTAAGGGACTTTTGATGGGTAAATATGAAATGTTCCCTTTTTTCCATCACTTCACTTGTGACCTATTGGATACCATTATCAATGGCAAGAGCTAAAAGAATGCAAGGAAAAATGCTGTTCAAATGAAACTTTAAGGTGGCTATTTAAAACCAATTGTAGATACAGTTGTTCTCAACCTGACTGCACATAGAATCCCCTGGGCAGTGTAAAAGAATAACAGTGCCTAAACTACACCACGGAATAATTAAATCCAAATCTCTGAGGGTGAGTGTGGGCACTAGCTGCTTCTAAAATATCCCAGGTGATTGCAATGGACAGCTGAGTTTGAGAACCACTGCTATAGAAGGTTACTTGTAGAAGTGAGAAGACTTAAATACTTGGTCTTCTGGCAAGTTCCTTAGCTGCTTACCAATATTGTCCCGGTATAGCAGGCCTGAAAGAGTTGTTGTTGTTGTTGTTGTTTTTTGAGACAGAGTCTTGCTCCGTCGCCCAGGCTGGAGTGCAGTGGGGCAATCTTGGCTCACTGAAAGCTCTGCCTCCTGGGTTCGGAGTAGCTGGGACTATAGGCGCCCGCCACTACGCCTGGCTATTTTTTTTTTTTTTTTTTTTTTGTATTTTTAGTAGAGGCGGGGTTTCACCGTGTTAGCCAGGATGGTCTTGATCTCGTGACCTTGCGATTTACCCGCCTCAGCCTCTCAAAGTGCCGGGATTATAGGCATGAGCCACCGTGCCCAGCATTTTTTTTTTTAATTCAGTTTTGTTTTCCCTTTCCCCAGTTGGCCCCTAGCACTCAACTATGAGTTTAAACTTTTCTTTCTTTCTTTCTTTCTTTCTTTCTTTCTTTCTTTCTTTCTTTCTTTTTTTTTTTTTTTTTTTTTGAGACAGAGTCTCGCTCTATCACCCAGACTGGAGTGCAGTGGCGCGATCTCAGCTCACTGCAAACTGCGCCTACCGGGTTCACGCTGTTCTCCTGCCTCAACCTCCAGAGTAGCTGGGACTACAGGCATGCCCGCCACCATGCCCCGCTAACTTTTTGTGTTTTTTGTAGAGACAGGGTTTCACCGTGTTCGCCAAGATGGTCTCGATCTCCTGACCTTGTGATCCGCCCACCTCGGCCTCTCAAAATGCTGGAATTGCAGGCGTGAGCCACCGTGCCTGGCTGAGTTTAAACTTTTCTTACAAAACATGTGCCCGTGATGCCAACCTTACTCTATATATCCAGATTCTTGTCAGTGCCTTCTCTTACTCTGGGTTCAGTTCTCTGCTTTGGTCAGGGGTAGTGATATGGTTTGACTCTGTGTTCCCACCCAGATCTCACCTTGAATTGTACTCCCCTAATTCCCACATGTTGTTGGAGGTACCTGGTGGGAGATAATTTGAATCATGGGGGCGGTTTCCCCCATGCTGTTTTCGTGGTAGTGAATAAGTCTCATGAGATCTGATGGTTTTATCCGGGGTTTCTGCTTTTGCATCTTCCTCATTTTTTTCTTGCTAACACCATCTAAAAAGTGCCTTTTGCCTCCCGCCATGATTCTAAGGTCCCCCCAAGCTATGGGGAAGTGTAACTACAATTAAACCTCTTTTTCTTCCCAGTCTCGGGTATGTCTTTATCAGCAGCAAGAAAACGGACTAATCCAGGTAAGAAGCACCCTGTTTCAGTGCATGACATGGATTTGATTTAAATAAATCAAGGGAACTTTGGTCTTTCTTGTAGTTGGAGGCTCTTAGGCCACTTACTATTATTGTCTCAATTTTAGCTTTTGCATGTCCTATTAATTCCAGCAATAAAACCAAATATGTGAAATAGAAAATTCCTCTGATTTAGCTTGAGTCTCAATTCATTTCCTTCTAACTCTCAATTCAGGTTACCCACTGACGAGAACATTTTGGACTGTATTGATTGGTCTCCTTTTAGATGCTGTTATTGAATGTATTCTTATAAGCCTTGTCTTTGGAAACAACAGAATCTATAGCATGCTCAGTTTCTTTGCTTGCTCACAGTAGTGAAATAGAAGATTTTCCTCTCTCTCTGATAAAGATTATGTAAACACTTTGAAGTTTACAATAAGCTTTGTAACCCATTCTTTGATCCTTACAGCAAAACTGTACAATAGGCTTAGCCTGAGCTGTTAGTATTCTTTTAAAGATGAGAAGACAATTCACTTGCCCCAGGTTTATGCAGTAAGGACTCAAAATCTATTTTCTGCATAGCACTATCAGATACCTTTTGTATTGTTTGCTTATTAGTTTCCTGTTTATTATCTGTCTTCTCTGCCAGTAGAATGCCAGTTGATATGAACAGGGGCCTTACCTGTTTATGTTCACCTCTATATTACTAGAGACTATATTAACATACTGAATATCATGAATGATTTTGTTGAATCTTGAAAGAAACCTCAATCTTCTTTTTTAAGTCTAACAGGAAAGATGAGTTTATTTTTAAGATACATAATGCTCTTAATTCTTTTTTTATTATTACACTTTAAGTTCTAGGGTACATGTGCACAACGTGCAGGTTTGATACATAGGTATACATGTGCCATGTTGGTTTGCTGCACCCATCAACTCATCATTTACATTAGGTATTTCTCCTAATGCTATCCCTACCCCAGCCCCCCACCACCCAACAGGCCCCAGTGTGTGATGTTCCCCACCCTGTGTCCAAGTGATCTCATTGTTCAATTCCCACCTATGAGTGAGAACATGCTGTGTTTGGTTTTCTGTCCTTGTGATAGTTTGCTGAGAATGATGAAGAAGCCTCAAACTTCTTGTCCCAAGTCCTGTGTTCTATTGAATTACCTATGGCTATTCTTCTTTTGTCAGTCTTCAAAGAGATAGAAAAATATATGAATGGTTATGGAGCTAGTAGTTAGTGGAGCTAGAACCAGAACCCAGGTTGTTTAATTCTTGGTATATTTATGTTACTTTATTTTATTTTTGGACACTGGCAGACCCAAAATTATGGCATGACATGTTTTAGAAAGATCCTCAAAGGGTGATATGCATACTCTTAAAGAAACAGACAGAACCAAACTGCAAGGCTGTGGAGTAGGACAAGTTTGTCTTCTTTTCCTGCATACCCTCTTTACTCTTTACTGAGCAGATACTCAGTGGTTTTGGGTTATTAGTGTCCCTACCATGGGGCCCCACCCTAGCCTTCTTCCCAGTGTTCAGGGTCTTTCCAGATCCCTTCTCTCCTATCAATATTTTTCTCTTTGAACCACTCTTAGTGCAAATGTCAGCTGTTGGCTGAATGGCTACTTTACCTCTTTGAGTCTCAATTTTCTTACCAAAAAACAAGGATAATAATTTGTCCTTCTTACATATGTCATTTGTATGGTATGAACATAGAAAGGAACAACATATAGGTTATAGTCAGTTTACAAACGTGGTGGTATTAGTTTTTTTCTAGGAAACTGCCTAGTACAGCAAACAAATCCCTCTAGGGCCCTAAGGCTTTTAATAATGGCTGGAATTACTTTTTCTGTGTCTTCCAGTTATATTTTAACAAAGACAGTTAATACCTTTAAACTAAAAGAGTAATCCCTGTGGTGGGAATTTAAAGATTCTTGGTAGATTTGTGAGGGACAGATTTTTATTTGGGAGTGCAAGGAAAGGGTTTTTAGGATGTAGTTGTTCATTCTCTTTTCTTGTAACATGGTTCACCTTAACTCTTTGTTCATTCAATGTAGCTGCTACCTGTGAATTGATCAGGTCTGCCAGGACCTTGTGATGACCAGTTAGACTTGAAATGATTTTAACTCATACAAGCTAGGGTCTGTTTGGCTCACTTCCAGAAAGTTTTGCACTATAGTCTCATGTAAGAGCCCACTACACAACAGATCTCTACTGCGCAGGTGCAGTTGAATTTGTATACAGTGTTTCTTTGCCTGCTCGTGTTCTGTGACAGGGGGACCAATGCCAATGAGGTGAAAGGTGAGGGTTAGATAGTGCATAGAAGACCACATTTGAAAAGTCTGAGGGCAAACAGGATGGTGTCCTATTCATATGAAATCTTACCCTAATGTGTACTCACTGGGGTCCCTTTGTCAAAATCTGTCAGCAAGTTCTGTTTTTTAGAGTTGTGAGACCCAGAGGTTGGTGTCTTCCCAGGCATTTTCCTGTCAGAACTGTCATTTCTGAAAATTATAGAGTGTGGATTGAAACTAAGATTATAGGTTTAAGCAGCCCTCATGTCTCTCTGACTAGGAACAATCTAAGCAATGCCAAGAAGCTAAATTTGGTCTTGGTCATTATAAAAATTGAAAGTAATGCTTTACGATTAAGATTTTGAAAACAGCCTTTAATTTAGATTCCATAAAACATTGATGGGGCCGGAGGGTGTGATGCTGAGGGCTCAGAGGGCCTGTATTAAAGATGAGTAGAGGCTTTTAAAGCTTTGTTACTAGTTCAAATATGGTTCAAGGGCCATGTCAGTTTGAAAGCATTGAGATTGGTTGATTATTCCAGGTCCTGTGAAATGCAGTATTCAACATCTTTGTAGCAATAATTATCAGAATTACTGCTTAGAAAGGCAAAGTAAAGCTTAGGATTCCAAATAGGTAAGGTGAACTCTAAATAAATGGAACTAAGAAGTAAGTAAAAGAGACTGACTTTAAGAAATAGGGGTATTCCAAAAGGACCATGGAATTTTTAAAAAAGTAAAGAAAACTTGTCTTAGTTTGGTATGTAAAGAAGGAAAGAATTGTCAACATAGAGAGCAGACAAGACCAAACTTGGAAACTAAAATAAAAATTGGGTGATGTCTTACAAGTTCCCACTCAAAAGTTTTCAGCATAACAAAAAATAGAAGAAATCCTGGAACTAACAAACTTTTCCTAACTTGGAAGAGCCAGGGCTAGAAAGGAAGGTAGCAGGACACTATGATGTAAAAACCATTACATTGAAGGGGGCTGGTCTGAGTCTGGCCATGGGTTCAGAAAGTAAATAGAGGAAATGAAGACAAAGTTCCTATGCCAGCATTGCTTATGGTTCTGGCTTCCTTTCCATTACCTTTATGCTCTAGATTACTGAGCTAGAAACTAGCTTACACTATGTGCATTTGGAGGTGTGAATGTGATATTTATGGGTTTTGTGTGTGTGTGTGTGTGTGTGTGTGTGTGTACGTGGGTATATGTTGGGATGGGGGAAGAAGAAGAAAGTTAGAAGTATCCAAAATCTCACTACCTTGAGATAGCCACTTTTAGGATGACCATCGTTTTGTGTGGTTTATTTTGCGTATACATATATACATAGGTAACTTTTCATAAATGGCATCATTGTCGAATGCTTGCTGTATTGTTAAGGACAATTTTGGGGGAAGTTGTCCTCCCCTCTTCTTTTCTTTCTTCTAATTTATACTTCCCCAAGGTAACCAGAGTTAACAGTCTGGTGCATATCCTTCTATACATTTTTCTAAAGTCCCTTCATCTGATTCAAACACACACACACACACACACACACACACACACACACACACAGAGCTTTTGTTTGGACATTATTTAAAAATGCGATTATTGTATAATACACTTTTTTTCTGTATCTTTTAATCAGTACCTAGTGGAATTTGCATACGTTCCACTGTTGTTCTCTTAGTGGTAGCATAATAGCTCATGATATGAATGTATCACAGTTTATTCAATCATTTCCATATTAATGGGTATTTACTGGATTTCTAGCTTGTCTCTATCACCATAGATACTGCAGTAATTCTTTTTATTTTTCAGTTTAAACCATATTAAATTGCTGTTTTGTATGTCAAAAATAGTCAACTGTGAACAAAAAAATGATACTAGCATGTAAAAAATAAATCAGCAGCAGTATGATCAGTTTTGAGAATGCAGAAATAAAATCAGAAATTTTTGATGCAACCCAAAGCTCTCCTAGAATGCAGAGGAAAAGAACAAGGAGATAAAAATAACAAGAAAATCAATAATTAATATAATGGCCAGTGAATGTAGAACCAACATATTGAAAGGAATTAGCTAGCTTGCTTTAGGTAGACAGCAAGGGAAGGGTACCAGGAGAGCCCCCAGCCCATGGGTCAGTGCCTTATCCCCACATAACACAAAAAGCAGCCTGCAACATAATTCAAGGTGCAGGCACCGATAAGGTAACTAGCACAGGGTGTTGTGCTTGAAGACATGCCCATGGCTGCACAGATAGAAAAACCTCCTGCCCGTTTGGATAAAAACTGACACAGAACCTCCAACTCACTCAGATAAGGGAACAAGGCCTGGCATCCAAATGCCTTTGTCCTTTGTATAGTCAGCGTGTTCCCAGGAAAAGTTTCTTCTCCTTTTGTGGGCATGGGCACGGTGGGCTCTGGTGGGTTTGGGTGGGCACTCTACTTTCCTTTATTAGAAGTATAAGTCCGGGCCAGGTGCGGTGGCTCACGCCTGTAATCCCAGCACTTTGGGAGGCTGAGGCGCCAGATCACGAGGTCAGGAGTTTGAGACCAGCCTGGCCAATATGGTGAAATCCCGTCTCTACTAAAAAATATACAAAAATTAGCTGGGTGTGGTGGCGCGTGCCTGTAGTCCCAGCTGCTCAGGAGGCTGAGGCAGGAGAATCTCTTGAACCCAGGAGGTGGAGGTTGCATTGAGCAGAGATGGTGCCACTGCACTCCAGCCTGGGCAACAGAGTGAGACACCGTCTCAAAACAACCAACAAACCAACCAAAAAAAAAAAAACTCTGTAAGTCCGACTTCTATGAATCATCACCTCAGCTCCGGATTGATCCCAGGCCAAGGTCCCCCCCACCCCCGGCCCCCCGCCAAACTTCATGTCAGCTTCTGATAGGCCCTGGGGCAAGCTAAGCAGTATCTGTGAATCATCATTTCAGCTCCTGATTGGTCCCGGGCCAAAGTCCCGGGCCAGGCTGAGTCACGGGTTAGCCAAGACAGCCAACAGACTACGCACATTTCTTCCCTTTTCTGGTCCATAAAAACCCCAGAACGGGCCCCACAGTGAGTATACCTGTTCGGGACCCCCCTCTCTGCTGACAGAGAGCTTTCTTCTTTCACTTGTTAAGTTTTCACTCTAAGCTCAGTTTTGTGTCTGTGCTCCTTAATCATCTTGGAGGTAGGACAAAGAGGCGTTATCTCAGACAGCAACAGACTGTTTCAATATGGCTTATCTAATATGTGAAAGACAAGAATAAATGAATAGAAGCAATAATAGAAGAAAACATCTATAAAATTAAGAAACAGCTGAATCTCCAGATCAAAAGGTACCAAGCTAGTAAGATATAACTGATATCTACATAATCCTGATGAATGTTCTGAATTTCAAGGATAAAGAAAAAACTTCTGTAAGTATCTAGTCAAAGAAAGAGACAACAAAAACCGAAAACTGGGTACCTCTAAAGAAAAAAAAAATGGGATATCCCTAGAATTTTCCATAGTATTAAATGTCAGAAGACAAATAGTGGAACATTTACATTTTTGATGGGAAAATGTTTTGACCAAGAAGTTCTCTACCCTGACAATGCAACATAAAGATATTTTCAGAAATGCAAGAGCTCAGAGAATGTACCCTCTATAGAACCCTTGGGAAATGACGTAGGGAGATGCAAAATAAATTCTCAAAGCATCTTGCAAACAATAAAAAACAATAAAAAGAGCTTAAGAATATAGACTATGTTATAAAAAGAATGATGTGTTCATTGAATCTATTGAATATAGAATTAGTCTAATAGTATAGATAAGGTTACAAAACAGAATGGATATATTAATTCTTGAAAGGGTAGACAACATAATTTTAAATATACAAAAACCAGACTAAAATCTCATACTATGCCACCATTACCTGGGAGATAGAGGGGTGGGGTAGGAAAGTAGAGGAGGTATGAGAGAGAGAGTTTCAAGGAGAAATATAAATTCATTTATTTTAAATTTAGGGGTAACCTCTTATAGAATTAAAACTAGAAAGTATACTTTACAAATGACTCCAGCAGAAAAATAAAACCACATAAAATTAAGAAGAAAGCATAATGCAAATACAACAATTGAAGAAAGACCAATAAATGCCAGTAAATGGGCGTGGGTTAAACATTCCTATTATAAGACAAAGATTCTCAGTTTGAATTAGAAAACAAGGTTCAACTGTAATTTCTTTGGTTTATAAAAGACATATCTAAAAGTGACTCTTAAAGGTGAAAGGCAGAAAAACTATATATATACAAACTGTATATGTATATATACATGTATGAATATATACTGAGTATATATACATGTATGAATATACTGTATTAGTTTATATATATATATGTAGAGAGAGATGGAGAGATAGGTATATAGATCTGAATATATCAGCAATTTGAAACAGAAAAAAAGCATAATATTATAGACAAAGTGGAATCCAAGGCAACCACATTAATAAGATAAGGCTTTTCATTTATTACTGATTAACTATGACTATCCAATCGGGTAGTCAGTAGCTACATATGACTATTTGAAATTATTTTATTTTATTTTTTAATTTCAACGACTTTTGAGGTATAAGTGGTTTTTGGTTACACAGATGAATTGTACAGTGGTGAAGAATGGGATTTTAATGTACCCATCACTTTAGTTCTGTACATTGTACCCAATAAGTAGTTTTTTGTCCTTCCTCCACCTCCTTCTTCTTCCCCTTCTGAGTCTCCAGTGTGCATTAATACCAGTCTGTATGCCTTTGCATATCTGTAGCTTAGGTCCCACTTAAAAGTAAGAACATGTGGTATTTGGTTTTTGATTCCTGAGTTACTTCACTTAGAAAGATGGCCTCCAGTTCCATCCAAGTCGCTGTAAAAGACATTATTTCATTCTTTATCATGAGTGAGTAGTATTCCATGGTATATGTGTACGTGTGTGTGTGTGTGTCTATATATATATAATATATAGATAGATAGATATATGCACCACATTTTCTTTATCCACTAATTGGTTGATGGGCACTGAGGTTGACTGCATATCTTTGTAATTGTGAATTGTGCTGTAATGAATAAACATGCACAAGAGTTTTTTTTTTTTATATAGTGACTTCTTTTCCTTTGGGAAAAGATTGAATGGAAGATCTACTTTTAATTCTTTGAAAAATCTCCATACTGTTTTCCATAGAGGTTGTACAAATATACATTCCCACCAGCAGTGTATAAGCATTCCCTTTTCATTATGTCCATGACAACATCCATTGCTCTTTGACCTTTTAATTAATGGCCATTCTGGCTGGAGTAAGGTGGTATCTTATTGTGGTTTTAATTTGCATTTCCCTGATTATTAGAGGTGTTGAATGATTTTTATGTGTTTTTTGGCCCTTTGTATATCTTCTTTTGAAAAACTCTCTATTCATGTTATTTGCCCACTTTTTGATGGGATAATTTGTGGGTTTTTTGCTGATTTGCTTGAGTTCTTTGTAGATTCTGGACATTAATTCTTTGTCAGATGTATAATTTCCAAATATTTTCTCCCATGCTGTGAGTTGCAGGTTTACTTTGATGATTATTTCTTTTGCTGTGTGGAAGCTTTTTTTTTTTTTTTTTTAAATTTATTTATTATTATTATACTTTAAGTTGTAGGGTACATGTGCACAACGTGCAGGTTTGTTACATATGTATACTTGTGCCATGTTGGTGTGCTGCACCCATCAACTCGTCATTTACATCAGGTATAACTCCCAATGCAATCCCTCCCCCGTCCCCCTCCCCATGATAGGCCCCGGTGTGTGATGTTCCCCTTCCCGAGTCCAAGTGATCTCATTGTTCAGTTCCCACCTATGAGTGAGAACATGCGGTGTTTGGTTTTCTGTTCTTGTGATAGTTTGCTAAGAATGATGGTTTCCAGCTGCATCCATGTCCCTACAAAGGACACAAACTCATCCTTTTTTATGGCTGCATAGTATTCCATGGTGTATATGTGCCACATTTTCTTAATCCAATCTGTCACTGATGGACATTTGGGTTGATTCCAAGTCTTTGCTATTGTGAATAGTGCTGCAATAAACATACGTGTGCATGTGTCTTTATAGCAGCATAATTTATAATCCTTTGGGTATATACCCAGTAATGGGATGGCTGGGTCATATGGTACATCTAGTTCTAGATCCTTGAGGAATCGCCATACTGTTTTCCATAATGGTTGAACTAGTTTACAATCCCACCAACAGTGTAAAAGTGTTCCTATTTCTCCACATCCTCTCCAGCACCTGCTGTTTCCTGACTTTTGAATGATCGCCATTCTAACTGGTGTGAGATGGTATCTCATTGTGGTTTTGATTTGCATTTCTCTGATGGCCAGTGATGATGAGCATTTTTTCATGTGTCTGTTGGCTGTATGAATGTCTTCTTTTGAGAAATGTCTGTTCATATCCTTTGCCCACTTTTTGATGGGGTTGTTTGTTTTTTTCTTGTAAATTTGTTTGAGTTCTTTGTAGGTTCTGGATATTAGCCCTTTGTCAGATGAGTAGATTGCAAAAATTTTCTCCCATTCTGTAGGTTGCCTGTTCACTCTGATGGTAGTTTCTTTTGCTATGCAGAAGCTCTTTAGTTTAATGAGATCCCATTTGTCAATTTTGGCTTTTGCTGCCATTGCTTTTGGTGTTTTAGACATGAAGTCTTTGCCCATGCCTATGTCCTGAATGGTACTACCTAGGTTTTCCTCTAGGATTTTTATGGTATTAGGTCTAACATTTAAGTCTCTAATCCATCTTGAATTAATTTTCGTATAAGGAGTAAGGAAAGGATCCAGTTTCAGCTTTCTACTTATGGCTAGCCAATTTTCCCAGCACCATTTATTAAATAGGGAATCCTTTCCCCATTTCTTGTTTCTCTCAGGTTTGTCAAAGATCAGATGGCTGTAGCTTTTTAATTTAATTAGGTTCCATTTATTTATTTCTGTCTTTGTTGCATTTGCTTTTGGGGTCTTAATCATAAATTCTTTGCCTATGCCAATGACCAGAAGGGGTTTTTTTTCCCTAAGTTTTCCTCTAGAATATTTCTGATTTCGGGCCTTAGATTTAAGTCTTTAATCCATCTGCAGTAAATTTTTGTATAAGGTGAGATAGGGATCCAGTTTTATTCTTCTACATGTGGCTATTCAATTTTCCTAGCACCATTTATTGAATATGGTGTCCTTTTCCCAGTTTATGTTTTTGTGTGCTTTGTCAAAGATCAGTTGATTGTAAATGTACGAATTTATTCCTGGCCTCTCTGTTATGTTCCATTGGTCTGTGTATCTCCTTTTGTACCAGTACCATGCTGTTTTGGTTACTATAGCCTTGTAGTATTATATGATTTGAAGTTGAGGAAAATAATGCCTCCAGATTTGTTCATTTTCATTACGATTGCTTTGGATATTTGGGGTCTTTTTTAGTTCCATTATGAATCTTAGGACTGTTTTTTCTAGTTCTGTGGAAAATGAAGTTGGTATTTTGATAGGAATTGCACTGAATCTGTAGATTGCTTTGACAGTATGGTCATTTTTACAATATCGATTCTTCCAATCCATGAGCATGGTATCTATTTCCATTTGTTTGTGTCATCTATGATTTCTTTCTGCAGTGTTTTTTAGTTCTCCTTGTAGAGATCTTTTACCTCCTTGCTTAAATATATTCCTAGTTATTATATTTTTTGTAGCTACTGTAAATGGGATTGAGTTCTTGATTTGATTCTCAGTTTGGTCACTGTTGTTGTATAGCAGTGCTACTGATTTGTGCACATTGATTTTGTACTATACTGAATTGAGACTTTACTTACTTCACTTATCATACCTAGGAATCTTTTGGGGGAGCCTTTAGGGTTTTCTAGGTATATGATCATATCATGGGCAAACAGCAATAGTTTGGCTTCCTGTTTTCCTATTTGAATGCCCTTTATTTCTTTCTCTTGCCTGATTGCTCTATGACTTCCAGTACTATGTTGAATAGAAGTGGTGAAAGTGGATGTCCTTGTCTCGTTCTAGTTCTTAGTGAGAATTTTCAACTTTTCCCCATTCAGTATGATGTTGACTGTGGGTATGTAATATATGGCTGCTATTATTTTGATGTATGTTCCCTCTATGCTTGTTTGTTAAGGGTTGTTAAACATAAAGAGATGGTGGATTTTGTTGAATTCTTTTTTTCTGTGCCTATTGAGATGATCATATGGTTTTTGTTTTTAATTCTGTTTATGTGGTGAATCACATTTATTGACTTGAGTATGTTGATCCATCACTTCATCTCTGGGATGAAACACACTTGATCATGGTGAGTTATCTTTTGGATGTGCTGTTGGATTTGTGTTGCTAGTATTTCGTTGAGGATTTTTTTGCATCTACATTTTTCACAGATATTGGCCTGTAGTTTTGCTGTTGTTGTTGTGTCCTTTCTTGGTTTTGGCATCAGTGTGATACTGGCTTCATAAAATGAGTTAGGGAGGATTCCCTCCTTCTAAGTCTTTTGAAATAGTTTCAGTAGGATTGGCATCAATTCTTCTTTGAATGTCTTATAGAATTCAGCTATGAATCCTTGTGGTCCACCTGGGCTTTTGTTTTTGTTGCTGTTGTGGGCAGTGGTTTCCTTTCTTTAAATTACTGATTAAATTTTACTGCTTGCTATTGATCTGTTCAGGATTTCTAATTCTTCTTGATCAAAGCTAGGGGGATTGTATGTTTCCAGGAGTTTATTCATTTCTTCTAGATTTTCTGGTTTATGTGCATAGAGGTTTTCATAATAGTCTTGAATGATCCTTTGTATTTCTTTGGAGTCAGTTGTAAAGTTTACCATTTCATTTCTTTTTTTTTTTTTTTTGCCAATTTTAAATAGTTTTATTTAAGACTTTGCATTTTTCCACATACAATAGTGTTTATAAAGTGCAATGTTATATCCTTCCCCTGTGCATATGTTCCATATTCAAGTATTGAGAATGCCCAGTAACTTACTATAGCAGCTGAACTTTTTAAAACTGCCACAGTATTTGCTACAAATTTAGGTCCTTCAATATTTTAAATGTGTGGAACAATGCTACATCTATACTTGTGTTGACTTAATCAACCTCTTCAATGGTGAGCCCTGATGAAGCACCACCAGAGGGAGGAGCTCCACCACCAGGAAATCCCCCAGGCATTCCTCCTGGCTTGCCTCCTGCCCTCGGGTACAGCTTGGTAATGATGGGGTTGCAGACTTTCTCCAGCTGTTTCTGCTGATGTTCAAATTTTTCTTTCTCAGCAGTCTGATTCTTATTGAGCCAGTTGATAATTTCATTATACTCGTACAGAATCTTCTGTTTGTCTTCATCGTTAATCTTGCCTTGAATTTTCTCATCTTTGAGAGTTGCTTTCATGTTGAATTCACAGGAGTCAAGTGAATTCTTGGATGACACTGCGTCCCTCTGCTTCTTATCTTCAACTTTGTACTTCTCAGCTTCCTGGACCATATGTTCAATGTCTTCCTTGCTCAAATGGCCCTTGTCGTTAGTGATAGTAATCTTATTCTTTTTTCTTGTACTCTTGTCCACAGCAGAGACATTGAGGATGCCATTGGCATCAGTGTCAAAAGTGACTTCAATCTGAGGAACACCTCAGGGTGCAGGAGGTATGCCTGTGAGTTCAAACTTGTCAAGCAGGTTGTCATCCTTGGTCATGGTATACTCACCTTCATAAACCTGAATAAGCACACCAGGCTGGTTGTCAGGATAGGTAGTGAAGGTCTGTGTCTGCTTGGTAGGAATGGTAGTAGTATGTTTGATGAGGTCGGTCATGACTCCACCAGCAGTTTCAATACCAAGGGAAAGAGGAGTGACATCCAAGAGCAGCAAATCTTGAACATTTTCAGACTTGTTTCCAGACAGGATGGCTGCCTGGACAGCTGCACCATAAGCAACAGCTTCATCAGGGTTGATGCTCTTATTCAGTTATTTTTCATGGGAGAAGTCTTGGAGAAGATTCTGAATCTTGGGGATATGAGTAGAAATACCAACCAGGACAATATTGTGAATCTGTGACTTGTCCAGTTTGGCATCTTGAAGGGCTTTCTCTGCCAGGTCCAGGGTTCTATGGAACAGGTCAGCATTCAATTCTTCAAATCAGGCATGGGTACTGGAGGTATAGAAGTCAATTCCTTCAGAGAGAGAATCGATCTCAGTACTGGCATGGGTGCTGGAAGAGAGAGTACTCTTAGCACGTTCACAAGCAGTATGGAGGCGTCTTACAGCTCTCTTGTTCTCACTGATGTCCTTCTTGTGCTTGTGCTTGAACTCAGCAATAAAGCGGTTGACCATTCGGATGTCAAAATCTTCTTCACCCAAGTGAGTGTCTTTGGTTGTAGATTTGGCCTCAAAGATTCCATCCTCAGTATTGAGGATTGACACATCAAAAGTGCCGCCTCCCAGGTCAAAGATCAGCATGTTTCTTTCTGCTCTAACCTTTTTGTCTAAGCTGTAAGCAATAGCATCAGCAGTTGGTTCATTAATAATTCTAAGTACATAGAGACCAGCAATAGTTCCAGCATCTTTGTTAGCCTGATGCTGAGTCATTAAATTAAGCCGGCACTGTGACCACAGCATTAGTAATAGTCTTCCTAAGGTAGGCTTCTGCAATTTCCTTCATCTTTGTCAGAACCATAGAGGACACCTCCTCTTGGGTAGAAGCTTTTGGTCTCTCCCTTGTATTCTACTTGGACCTTAGGCCTGCCAGCATCATTCACCACCTTGAAGGGCCAATGCTTCACATCAGATTGGACAACAGCATCATCAAATCTGCATCCAAATAGATGTTTGGCATCAAAAATCATGTTGGTGGGGTTCATTGCAACTTGATTCTTTGAGGCATCACCGATCAATCGTTCAGTGTCCATAAAGGTGACATAGCTTAGAATGGTTCGGTTTCCCTGATCATTGGCAATTATCTCTATTTTTCCCTGCTGGAAAACATGTGGGGCCAAGAGCCATACCAACTGCAGGTCCCTTCGACATGGTTGCTGGCATGCAGGCCTGGCTGCAACAACAAAAAAGCCACAGGAACCCTGAGAGCTGCAGGCAAGCTCAATGAGCTACAGTTTCATTTCAAATTGAACTTATTTGAATCTTCTCTCTTCTTTTCTGGGTTTATCTAGTTACTGGGCTATACATTTTCTTCATTTATTCTGAGAACCAACTTTATGTTTTATTCATTTTTTTTGCTTTCAATTTCATTTAGTTCTGCTTTAATATTTGTTATTTTTTTCTTTTGCTAACTTTGGGTTTGATTTGTTCTTGTTTCTCTAGTTCCTTGAGGTGTAACAGTAAGTTGTCTATAATAGACTTGTTATCTTTCTGTCTTTTTGATGTAGGCATTTAGTGCTGTAAACACTCCTCTAGCAGTGCTTTTGCTGTATTCCTGAAGTTTTGATAACTTGTCACTGTTACTCATTTTGAAAAAATTCTTAACTTTCAATTTGATTTCATTATTAACCTACAAATTATTCACAAGCATATTGTTTAATGTCCATTTATTTGTAGTCTTGAGGGTGCCTTTTGGCATTGATTTCTAGTTTTATTCTACTGTGATCTGAGAAGATACTAGATATGATTTTAATTTTTTAAAATTTTATTAAGATTTGTTTTGTGGGTGAGGTGGCTAGCAAGATGGCTACATAGGAACAGCTCTGATCTGCAGCTCCCAATGAGATCAAATGCAGAAAGTGGGTGATTTCTGCATTTCCAACTGAGGTACCCAGCTTATCTCATCGGGACTGGTTAGACAGTGGGTGCAGCCCACAGAGGGGAAGTCAAAGCAGGGTGGGGCATCGCCTCACCCTGGAAGTGCAAGGGGTTGTGGAACTCCCTTCCCTAGCCAAGGGAAGCTGTGAGGGACTGTGCCATGAGGAATGGTGCATTCCAGCCCAGATACTATGCTTTTCCCATGGTCTTCACAACCTGCAGAACAGGAGAGTCCCTTGGGTGCCTACACCACCAGGGCCCTGGGTTTCAGGCACAAAATTGGTGGCCATCTGGGCAGACACTGAGCTAGCTGCAGGAGTTTTTTCTTCATACCCCAGTGGCACCTGGAATGCCAGCGAGACAGAACCGTTCACTCCCCTGAAAAGGGGGCTGAAACAAGGGAGTCAAGTGGTCTAGCTCAGCGGATCCCATTCCCATGGAGCCTAGCAAGCTAAGATCCACTGACTTGAAATGCTTGCTGCCAGCACAGCAGTCTGAAGTCGACCTGGGATGCTCAAGCTTGGTGGGGGGAGGGGCGTTTGCCATTACTGAGGCTTCAGTAGGCAGCTTTCCCCTCACAGAGTAAACAAAGCCACCGGGAAGTCTGAACTGGGCAGGACCCAGTGCAGCTTGGCAAAGCTGCTGTAGCCAGACTGCCTCTCTAGATTTCTCCTCTCTGGGCAGAGCATCTCTGAAAGAAAGGCAGCAGCCCTAGTCAGGGGCTTATAGATAAAACTCCCATCTCCCTGGGACAGAGCACCTGGGGGAAGGGGCAGTTGTTGTGGGCATAGGTTAAGCAGACTTAAACGTTCTTGCCTGCTGGCTCTGAAGAGAGTAGCAAATCTCCCAGCACAGAGCTCGAGCTCTGCTAAGGGAGAGACTGCCTCCTCAAGTGGGTCCCTGACCCCCATGCCTCCTGACTGGGAGACACCTCCCAGCAGGGGTCAACAGACACCTCATACAGGAAAGCTCTGGCTGGCATCTGGCGGGTGCCCCTCTGGGATGAAACTTCCAGAGGAAGGAACAGGCAGCAAACTTTGCTTGCAGCCTCCGCTGGTGATACCCAGGTAAACATGGTCTGGAGTGGACCTCCAGCAAACACCAGCAGAACTACAGCAGAGGGGCCTGACTGTTAGAAGGGAAACTAACAAACAGAAAGGGATAGTATCAATGTCAACAAAAAGGACGTCCACACCAAAACCCCATCTGAAGGTCACCAACATCAAAGACCAAAGGTAGATATAAGCCATCTTAACTGGAGTGGGATGATATCTCATTGTAATTTTGATCTGCTTTTCTTCAATGACCAGTGGTGTTGAGCACCTTTTCATATGTCTATTTGCTATTTGTATGTTCCTTTGAGAAATGTCTATTCATTTCTTTTGCCTATTTTTTAGTCATATTATTAGATTTTTTCTATAGTGTTGATTCAGCTCATCATGTATTCTGTTTATTAATCCCTTGTCAAGTGGGTAGTTTGAAAATATTTTCTCCCATTCTGTGGGATGTTTCTTTACTTTATTAATAGTTTTCTTAGCTGTGCAGAAGCTTTTTAATTTTATGTGATGTCATTTGTTCATTTTTGCTTTGCTTGCCTGTACTAGTAGGACATTACTCAAGAAATTTTTGCCCACATCGATGTCCTGGAGATTTTCACTAAGGTTTTGTTCTAGCAGTTTCATAGTTGTGGGCTTTGGATTTAAGACTTTAATCCATTTTGATTTTATTTTTGGATATGGTGAGAGACACGTATCTAGTTTCATTCTTCTGCATATGAATATCCAGTTCCCCAGCACCATTTATTGAAGGGACTGTCTTTTCCCCAATGTATGTTCTCAACATCTTTGTCAAAAATGAGTTCACTATAGGTGTGTGGATTTGTTTTGGGGTTCTATATTCTGTTTCATTGGTCTATGTGTCTGTTTTTGTGCCAGTGTCATGCTGTTTCAGTCACTATAGCTAGGTAATACAACTTGAAGTCAGATAATGTGATTCCTCCAGTGTTGGGGGAAGTCAGGGACCCCGAATGGAGGGACCGGCTGAAGTCATGGCAGAAGAACATAAATCGTGAAGATTTCATGGATATTTATTAGTTCCCCAAATTAATACTTTTACAATTTCTTACACCTGTCTTTATTGCAGTCTCTGGACAAAAATTGTGAAGATTTCATGGACATTTATCACTTCCTCAATCAATACTCTTATAATTTCCTATGCCTGTTGTTTACTTTAATTTCTTAATCCCATCATCTTCATACGCTGAGGATGTATGTCGCCTCAGGATCCTGTGATGATTGTGTTATCTGCACAAATTGTTTGTAGAGCATGTGTGTTTGAACAATATGAAATCTGGGCATCCAAAAGGAACAGGATAGCTGCGATTTTCAGGGAACAAGGAAGATAACCATTGGGCCTGACTGCCTGCGGGACCAGAGAGAACAGAGTCATATTTCTCTTCTTACAAAAGCGAATAGGAGAAATATTGCTGAATTCTTTTTCTCAGCAAGGAACAGCCCGGAGAAAGAGAATGCATTCCCAGGGGAAGGTCTCTAAAATGGTCACTCTGAAAGTGTCTGTCTTATACGGTTGTAGATAAGGGATGAAATAAGCCCCAGTCTCCTGTAGTGCCCCATTAGGATTAGGAAATTCCTGCCTAGTAAATTTTAGTTGGACTGCTTGTCTGCTCTCAAACCCTATCTCCTGATAAGATGTTATCAATGACAATGCTTGTCCAGTGGGACATGAAACTTCATCAACAATTCTAATTTTGCCCTGGTCCTGTGATCTCATTCTGCCCCTATTTGCCTTGTGATATTTTACTGTCCTTGAAGCATGTGATCTCTGTGACCCACACCCTATTCATACACGCCTCCCCTTTTGAAATCCATAATAAAAACTTGCTGGTTTTGTGGCTCAGGGGGCATCACGGAACCTGCTGACATGTGATGTCTCCCCTGGACACCCAGCTTTAAAATTTCTCTCTTTTGTACTCTTTCCCTTTATTTCTCAGACTGGCTGAAACTTAGGGAAAATAGAAAAGAACCTATGTTGAAATATTGGGGGCTGGTTCCCCCAATACTCCAGTTTTGATTTTTTACATAGGATAGCTTTGACTATTCTGGGTCTTTTGGGTTCCATATAGATTTTAGGATTTTCTTTTTTATTTCTGTGAAGAATATCATTGGTATTTTGATAGGGATTGCACTGGATCTGTAAATTGCTTTTGGTTGCATAGACATTTTAAAATTATTTATTCTTCCAATCCATGAACATCAAGCATCTTTCAAATTTTTTTGGTGTCATTTACTTTCATAAGTGTTTTATAGTTTTCAATATAAAGATCTTTCACTTCTTTGGTTATGTTAGTTCCTAGGTAATTAATTTTATGTGTGGCTACTGTAAATGGGATAGGATTAATTTTTATATTTCTTTTTCAGATTGTTCATTGTTGGCATAAAGAAATGCTACTGATTTTTGTATGTTTGTTTTGTATCCTGCAACTTTACTGATTTTCTTTATTCTAATAGTTTTCTTGTAGAGTCTTTAAGCAGTTTCAAATATGAGACCATATCATCTGCAAACAAGGAAAATTTGACTTGTTCCTTTCCTATTTCAATGCACTTTATTTCTATTTTTTGTCTGATTCCAATAGTTAGGCCTGCCATTACCATGTGGAATAACAGTGGGATAGCAGGCATCCTTGCTGTGTTCCAGATCTTAAAAGAAAGGCTTTTAGTTTTTCCCCATTTCGTATGACACTGTTTGTCTGTTGTGTCTTCTACTATGTTGAGATATGTTTCTTTTATACCCAGTTGTTTGAGGGTTTTTTTCATGAAGAAATATTGAATTTTGTCAAATACATGTTCACCATCAATTGAAATTGTTATGTGATTTTTATCTTTCAGTGTATTGATATGCTGTATCCTATTGATTGATTTGCATATGTTGAATCATTCTTGCATCTCAGGAATAAATCCCACTTGGTCTTGATGAATATCTTTTTAATGTATTGTTGAATTCAGTTTGCTAGCATTTTGTTGAGGCTTTTTGCATCAATACTCATCGAGATATTGGCTGACGTGTGTGTGTGTGTGTGTGTGTGTGTGTTTTCTTTTTGATGTAGCTTGTTATCAGGTAATACTAGCCTTGTAGAATGAGTTTGTAAGTATTCCTTACCTCTATATTTTAGAATAGTTTGAGTAGGATTGGTATTAGTTCTTCTTTAAATGTTTGGTAGAATTCAGCAGTAAAGCTCTTGAGTCCCAGACTTTTCTTTACTGGGAGTCTTTTTATCATGACTTTTATCTCATTACTTGTTATTGGTCTGCTCAGGTTTTAAATTTCTTCTTGGTTCTGTCTTGGTAGGTTGTGTCTGTCTAGAAATTTTTCTATTTCCTCTAGATTTTCCAATTTTTTGGCATATACTTACTTATAGGAGCCATTAGTGGTCCTTTGAATGTCTGTGGTATCAGTTGTAATATCTCCTTGTTTTATCTCTGATTCTATTTATTTGGGTCTTCTCTCTTTTCTTAGTCTACCTAAAGATTTATCAATTTTGTTTAACTTTCCAAAAAAGCAAATTCTGTGTCATTGTCCTTTTGTACTGTTTACTTCTTTAAAATTTCATATGTTTTTGCTCTAATCTTTAATATTTCTTTTCTTCTACTGGTTTTGGGTTTGGTTCATTCTTGCTGTCCTCATTCTTTAAGATAGACCATTAGGTTGTTTATTTAAAGCTTTTTATCTTTTTTGTTGTAAGCAATTATAGCTATAAACTTCCCTCTTAGTCCTACTTTTGTTGTATCCCATAGCTTTTGGTCTGTTGCATTTCTATCATTGTTTTCAAGAAATTTTTAATTTTTTTTCATAATTTCTTCATTGACACCCTGGCAATTCAGGCGCATATCATTTACTTTCCATATATTTTTAGAGTTTCCAAGATTTCTCTTGTTACTGATTTCTAGTTTTATTTCATTCTGATCACAGAAGATGCTTCATATTTTTTCTATTTTTTTAATGTTTCAAAACTTGTTTTGTGACCTAACATGTTCTCTATTTGAGAATGATCCTTGTGCTGAGGAAAAGAATGTGTATTCTGCAGCTGTTGCATCAAAAGTTCCTTATATATCTATTAGGTCCATTTAGTCTATAGTGTAGATTAAGTCCAATTTTTCTTAGTTGATTTTTTGTCTAGATGATCTGTCCAGTGTTGAAAGTGGGGTGTTGAATAATGCAGCTATTATTGTATTGGGGTCTATCTCTCTCATTAGCTCTCATAATATTTTCTTTATATATCTGGGTGCTCCAGGGTTGGGTGCATATATATTTAAAATTGTTATATCCTTTCACTGAATTGACGTCTTTATCATTATATAGTGACCTTTTTGGCTTTTTAAATAGGTTTTATCTTGAAATCTAATTTTTCTGATATAAGTATAACAACTCCTGCTCTTTTTTGATTTTCATTGGCATGGAATATCTTTTTGCATCTCTTTATTTTTATGGTATGTGTGTCTTTATAGGTGAATTGTGTTTCTTGTAGGGAACAGATTGATTGGTTTTATTTTTTAATCCATTCTATCACTCTATGTCTTTTGATTTTAGTGTTTATTCTAGTTACATTCAATGTTATTATTGATCAGTGAAGACTTACTTTTGCCATTTTGTTGTTTTCTGGTTATTTTGTGGTCTTCTCTTCTTTGTCTTCTTCCTGTCTTCCTTTTAGTGAAAGTGATTTTCTCTGGTGATATAAATTAGTTTCATGCTTTTAACTTTGTGTGTGTATATGTTGTATATTTTTTGGTTTGAGGTTACGATGAGGCTTGCAAACACAATCTTGTAACCCATTATTTTAAGCTAATGAAAACACTTTGAAATGAAAACAAGGAAACAAGCAAAAAGAAAACTAATAAAGGCTCTACATCTTAACTTCATTCCCATACTTTTTAACTTTTTGTAGTTTTCATTTATATCTTATTGCTCTATGTCTTTAAAATTTGTTGTAGTTATTATTATTATTATTATTATTATTATTTGAAACAGAGTCTCACTCTGTCACCCTGGCTGGAGTGCAGTGATACGATCTCGGCTCACCGCAACCTCTGCCTCCCGGGTTCAAGCAATTCTTCTGCCTTGGTTCATTGTTTATTCTTTCTACATAAGATGAGAGTAGTTTACACACCGCAGTTACAGTGTTATAATATTTTGTGTTTTTCTGTACACTTAGTATTGCCAGTGAGTTTTATACTTTCAGATGATTTCTTATTGCTCAGTAATTTCTCTCTCTTTCTGATTGAAGTACTCCCTTTTACATTTCCTGTGGGACAGGTTTGATGTTGATGAAATCTGTCACCTTTTGTTTGTTTTGGAAAGTATTTATTTCTCTTTCATATTTGAATGATAATTTTGCTGTATATACTATTCTAGGGCAATTTTTTTTCTTCAACATTTGAAATATGTCATGCCACTCTCTCCTGACCTTATAAGGTTTCCACTGAAAAGTCTGCTGCCAGACGTATTGGAGCTCAATTGTATGTTGTTTCTTTTCTCTTGCCGATTTTAGGATCCTTTTACAATTCTTGACCTTTGGGTGTTTAATTATTAAATATCTAGAGGTAGTCTTCTTTGGGTTAAATCTGCTTTGTGTTTTATAACCTCCTTGTATTTGGATATTGATATCTTTCTCTAGGTTTGGGATGTTCTCTGTTATTATCCCATTGTATAAATTTTCTACCACTATCTCTTTCTCTGCCTCGTCTTTTAGGCCAATAACTCTGAAATTTATATTTTAAGGCTATTTTCTAGATCCTGTAGATGTGCTTCATTGTTTTTTATTCTTTTTTCTTTTGTCTCCTCTACCTGTGTATTTTCAGATAGACTATTTTCATTCCCACTGATTCTTTCCTCTGCCTGATCAATTCTGCAATTAAAAGGCTATAATGCATTCTTAATTATGTTACTTCCATTTCTTCAGTACTTTTTCTTGATTCTTCTGAATTATTTTGATGCTTTGTTAAATTTGAGTGACAGAATTCTGAATTCCTTCTCTGTTTTCTTGAATTTCTTTGAATTTTCTCAACACAGTTATTTTGAATTCTCTTTCTGAAAGGTCACATATCTTGTTTCTCCAGTATTGGTCCCTGGTGCCTTATGTACCTCATTTGGTGACGTCATGGTTTCTTGAATTGTCTTGATAGTTGTAGATATTCCTCTGTCTCTGTACATTGAAGAGTTAGGTATTTCTTTTAGTCTTCTCAGTCTCAACTTGTTTGTACCCACCCTTAATGGGGAGGCTTTTCAGGTATTTGAAATGACTTGCATGTTGTGATGTAAATTCTATCTGAATTTGGCAGCGCCCCAAACCCAGTAACACTGTGGTTCTTGCAGACTCATAGAGGTACTGCCTTGATGGTCTTGGACAAGATCCAGAAGAATCCTCTGAATTACCAGGCAGAGACTCTTGTTTTCTTCCCTTTCTTTCTCCCAAACAAATGAGATCTCTCTATCTGCTCTGAACCACCTGGAGCCAGAGGTAGAGTGACACAAGCACCCCTGTGGCCACCACCACTATGACTGTGCTGGGTCAGACCTGAAGCCAGAACATCACTGGTTCTTGCCTAAGGCTTGTTGTAACCACTTCCTGGCTACTGCCTATGTTCACTTTAGGCCTTGGGGCTCTACAATTAGCAGGTGGCAAAGCCAGTCGGGCCTATGTGTTACCCTTCAGGGTGACAGGTTTCCCCAGGCCTTATATGGTCCCAGTGGTGCCATCTGGGTGCCAAGGACTAAGGTCAAAAATATTAAAAATCTACCTGGTGTTCTGTTGTACCATAACTTAGCTGGTACTCACACCACTAGATGTGGTCCTTCCCACACTTTTCTCCCCTTTCCAAAGGCACAGGAACCTCACCCTGTGGCCACTGCTACCCCATACCCACAGTGATTACTGCCAGACTACTACCGATTTTCCCTTGAGTCTCAAGGACTCTTCAGTCAGCTTGTTGTAAATGCTACCTGGCTTGGGACTCACCCTTTAGTGCAGTGGGGTCTCCTGTGGTCCAGGGGAGTTTCAGAAACCAAAGCCAAGGCCTGGAATTGGGGGCCCCAGGACCCTACTTGGTGCTCCACTTTACTGTGACTGACCTGGTACCTAAGGTGCAAGACAAAGTCCCCTTTACTTTTCCCTTCATTATTCTCAAGCAGAAGGAATCTTGCCCCATAGCCACCACATTTGGGAATATGCTGAGTCTCACCTGAAGCCAGCAAGTCTCACCCAAGCACCTCAGTGTAGTCCCTAGGTATCACTGCTCGTTGAGGGTCCAAGGGCCCTTCGGTTAGCAGGTTATCAATCCTGCCAGGACTGGGTGCTTCCCGTCAAGTCAGAGTGTTCCCTTTTAGCTGGGTGTGTGCCTATAAGTGTCGTTCAGGATCTAGGGCCTGAAAAGGGGTCCTCATGACCCTGATCAGTGCTCTTTTCTGCTGTGGCTGAGCTGGTATTCAAGATGCAAGACAAAGTCCTTCCCACTCTTCTCTCTCCTCTTTTCAAGCAGAGGAAGAGGTCTTGTTTTGTTGTTGTTGTTGCCGTAAGCTGTGAACCCTGGGGTTAGGCAAGGGGTGATGCCAACACTGTCTCAGCTACTCTGGCTGGTGTCTCAGTAGACCATGTGTTCCCCCAGTCCACTGTCCCTGGGCCAAGTTCAGCACTAGGACTCACCTAGATGTTGCAGTTCTTATGGCCTTGATGGATTCCCCTCTGGCTAGGGCTGGTTTAAATACTGTGATATGGTTTGGATCTGTGTCCTCATCAAAATCTCACATTGAATTGTAATCCCACAATCCTAGAGGTGGGGCCTGATGGGATGTGATTGGATCATGGGGACGGATTTCTCATGAATGATTTTGCATCATCCACTTGGTACTGTCTGTGGGATAGTGAGTGAGTTCTCATGAGACCTGGTCATTTAAAAGTTTGTGACACTTTTCCCCTTTCTCTCGCACTCCTGCTTTCACCAAGTGAAATGCTTTCTCCTGCTTTGCCTTCTACCATGGGAAAAAGCTCCCTCCAGCCTCTCCAGAAGCAGATGCTGCCATGCTTCCTATACATCCTGCAGAACCATGAACTAATTAAACCTCTTTTCTTTATAAATTATCCAGTCTCAGGTATTTCTTTATAGCAATGTGAATGGATGAATAGCTGCTCCTTCCATGGACAGGCATTAGCTGTTTGGTCCAATTTTGTTTTTTGTTATAATAGGGCAGCACTGAGTTCAATTCCTCAAAATTACTGCAGTCTCCCTCTCCCCAGGACACAGAAATGCTCTCAACACCACACTGTCACTGCCAGGGTATGGGAGAGAGGTGGCATCGGTGATTCAACAGTTTTTCCTACCTCTGTAGTGTATATTTCAGTGATACGAAGTTAAAACCAGGTACTGTGAATGTTTACCTGATTTTTGGTTGTTATGAATGTACTTTTTTTGGTGTGTAGATAGCTGTTAAATTGGTGTCCTTTTGCAAGGAACAATTGGTAGATCCTTCTATTCCACCATCTTGTTCCACCTCAACTCTGAAGTATGTGTCTTATAGGAAGCATATAGTTGGATTTTGTTTCTTTATCAATTCAGTTACTCTATGCCTTTTAGTTGGAGAATTGAGTCTATTTATATTCAATATTATTATTGGTAAGTAAGGACTTACTATTGCCATTATGTTGCCTATTTTCTGGTTGTTTTACAATTACTCTTTATTTTTTTTCCTTCTTACTGTCTTCTGGTTAAGAGATTGTCTCTGGTAGTGCATTTTAATTTGTTGGTTTTTTATTTTTAGTTAAATAATTACAGATTTTTGCATTGTGGTTACCATGAGGCCTACAGAAATCATTTTACAGATATAAACCATTTCATAGATATGTTTTTTAAAGAGATGACAGATTATCTTAGATCACAAGAATAAAAGCAAAAAAAAATGAAAAAAGTAGTTACACTTTTACTCTATTACCCCCTTATTTTGAGTTTATGTTGTCTCAATTTACATATTTTTATATTGCCTTTCTCTTAACAGGCTGCTGTTGCTCTTATTGTTTTTTTAACCCACAACTTAGCGACTTAGCTATTATTGTTTTTTATAGGTTTTTCTTTTGGACTTCATACTAGAATTATAAGTGAATTGCCTACCACAATTACATTATTGGATTATTCTGGGTTTGTCCATGTACTTAATTTTTCCAGTGAGTTTTGTAACTTCAAATCTTTTCTTTTTGCATGTTTTTTCTTTCAGATTGAAGAATTTCCTTAAGCATTTCTTGTAAGATGAATGTTGTGATGAAGAATTCTCTCAACTTTTGTTTGCCTGAGAAATACTTCATTTCTCATTTATATTTGAAGGATAGCTTTGCTGGATACAGTATGTCTTGAGTGTTTTGTTTATTTTTTTAATTATTCTTTTAGCACTTTGAGAATGTAATCTTACTCCCTCCTTCTGGCCACTGTGGTTTCTGTTAAGAAATCTGTTTGAGTGTCTTATTTGTTATTTGCTGCTTTCCTGTTGTTGCTTTTAGGATCCTCTCTGTCCTTGATCTTTGAGAGATCAATTATTAAATGCCTTCGAATAGTCTTATATGGGTCAAATCTGCTTGGTTTCCTTTAACATTTCTTGATCTGGATATTTATCTCTTTCTCAAGTTTTAAAATTTTTTCTGTTCTTATTTCTTTGAATAAGCTTTCTTCCCTTTGCTCTTGCCCAATTCCTTCTTGAATGCCAAAAATTCTTACGTTTGTTGTTTTGAGGTCATTTTCCATATTTTGTAGATAATCTTCATTCCTTTTCATTCTTTTGCTTTTTTCTCCCTGTCTGTATATATCAGATATCCTGTCTTTGAGCTTACTGATTCATTCTTCTTTTTAATCCATTCTGCTGTTGAGAGCCCATGATGAGTGTTTTAGTTGAATATATTTCTTATTTCCAATATTTCTGTTTGATTTAAAAAAAATATTTCAATCTCTTTCTTAAATTTTTCTAATAAATTTATGAATTGCTTTTTTTGTGTAATCTTGAGATCACCGAGTTTCTTTGAAACTGTTATTTTGAATTCTTGATCGGAGAGTTCACATATTGCCATCTTGTTAGGGTTAGTCACTGATTCCTTGTTTTGTCTATTTGAAGAGGTTATGGTTTCATGTTCGCTGTTGTTTTCTGTGGATATACATCTATGCCTTTGCATTGAAGAATGACTTAATTTATTCCATTCTTCTCTGTCTTGTTTTATTGGATATGTTTGCTTAGAGATTCTTTGTAATATACTTTTTGACTTTCTCTGTTTCTTCCTGCTAGGTTACTACCTTTTTGGCATTAGATGGTGCCTTAAGTCCGGGTTTGCCTTGGTTCTAGTCAACAATTAGAGTGCCAACTTTCCAGAATGGAGGAGGTTTCAAAGGAGATATCCTGGTGGCGTAGGAAGGCTGGCTAGGGGTTCGTGTCCAGAGGACCTATGGAATGAATGTCCTATAGCATGGTGCTACTGAACAACCACACTGAATTAGTGTCTCTGTTGTCCAAGTTACAGATCAGAATTTCCAGGGCTGCAGACTAGCCCTTCTTCCCACCTTTATCTCTGCCTGTCCTCAGGAATATTTCTCCCTTCAGGCACTCATGATGCTTCCCATGGATTAAGGCAGGGAAAGATCTTTTGCCAATAAACCCAAAATGATGGGGAAACTGGTTGTCCACTCAAATCTTACTTTTTCCAGTGTAGAAATTGTGAGTTGTGTGCTTGGTGCTGGGCAGACTGGGGAGAGTGGTGTCATGAATATGGAAGTCTTTCTCTCTTACCATCTCCTCAGTGTTTTTATTTACTTTTCTGTGGCCCCAGGTACTATCTTATCCTCATTTGAATTGTACGACATTGCTCCTGATAATCTTGGTGCTATATATTTATGTTTTGTTTTCTGTGTACGTGGAGTAAGTGAAACTAGCTTGCTTCCATGCTGCCATTTTGGAACCAGAATTTTCTCATGGGTAAGATTTATTATATCAAATGATGTAGTACGAGAGCAGTAGGAAAGTATATCCATAGATAAAGGCTGCAGAAGTCACAGGCATGATTCCAATTTCTATTATCTCCATCTGCTAACTAAAGAGATATGTATGTGAGATGTCTCCATTCAGGGAAGTCCACTCACTTCTTGAGATGGAGAGTTCTCAAAGGGGAATGGTCACATGGCCAGCCATAGTGTGAATCTTAAACCAGGTACCAGCTGCACATTATGAATCTCTATATTTACTTTAAGAATGGTGACAGTCTGGTTCATCTTGACCCACTGCTTCAGGAATATGGAATAACATTCTTTTTCTTTTTTTTTGAGACGGAGTCTCAATCTGTCACCCAGGTTGGAGTGCAGTGGCGTGATCTCGGCTCACTGCAACCTCTGCCTCCTGGGTTCACGCCATTCTCTTGTCTCAGCCTCCCGAGTAGCTGGGACTACAGGTGCCCGCCACCACGCCTGGCTAATTTTTTGTACTTTTAGTAGAGATGGGGTTTCACCATGTTAGCCAGGATGGTCTTGATCTCCTGACCTCGTGATCTGCCCGCCTCGGCCTCCCAAAGTGCTGGGATTACAGGCGTGAGCCACCGCGCCTGGCCAGAATAACGTTCTTAATCAGTAACTAAGTGAATATTTCTATAGCTTACTCCTAAGAGTTTGAGCAAGAGTTATTGCTATGGCTACAGAGCTAAGCAAGAACTGAATAAAATGGACCTGCTGCATTAATGCTTTTCTTAGAGAGCTTTTGTAAGTCTTTTGAGTGCACATGTGTGTATGAGAGAGAAAGAGAGAGAGAGAAAGGGTGTTTATACTAATAGTTTGTAAGATTGTATTTTCTTTCTATTTCTTCAGATAGTTACTATTGTAACTATAACTTCATGTATTTAATCTTTCAATTTTAAAGATGGTGTCTATTGACTGCACAAGCAAGGACAAAATGAACCTACTTCTTTTTACTCCTATGTTCTTTTCCCACCATCTTACACCCCCTTCACCCAATTATATTTAGTTGTACTATTGTCTTTTTCTTTCTCTCTCTCTTTTTTTTTTTTTTTTTTTTTGAGACAGAGTCTCACTCTGTCACCCCAGGGTGGAGTGCAATGGCATGATCTCGGCTCACTGTAACCTCCGCCTCCCAGGTTCAAGTGATTCACTTGCCTCAGCCTCCTGAGTAGCTGGGATTACAGGCGCACGCCACCATGTCTGGCTAATTTTTGTAGTTTCAGTAGAGATGGGGTTTCACCATGTTGGTCAGGCTGATCTCAAACTCCTGACCTCATGATCCGCCCACCTCAGCCTCCCAAAGTGCTGGGATTACAGGTGTGAGCCACCGTGCCCAGCCTAGTTGTACTATTTTGTTAGTTCTTTTTAGCTTTATACTTTTAAATATACCTATATATCTCACTTGATTTATCAGCCTTAAATGATATTGTTTGGTTTCCAGCTTTAAAATACGAAAAGACCAGGCGCAGTGGCTCACGCCTTTCATCCCATCACTCTGGGAGGCCAAAATGGGAGGATCACTTGAACTCAGGAGTTCAAGACCAGCCTGGGCAACAAAATGAGACCCCCCCCCCATCTCTTTAAAAAAAGCATTTCATCCTGGTCTCTCATTTAAGAATATAAAAATAAAATAAAATATGAAAAAATCAATATACCTAGAATAAGTCCTGCCTTCTCTGTCCTTGCCTATCTTTATTTTTTTTAGTTATATAATTCTTTTATTTATAAGATTTACATTCTATTCTGGAGCCATAATTTTACAGGTTGTTTTCATCCTAATCCTGTAGCTAAATGGTTTCTGTGCAAAGTGCTAGCCATCTTACCAGAGATAATCCATCATATTTTTGTGTAGGCTATTTTTCTTCCAATAGTTTTTTTAAGGAAGTGCTCAAGTGCTCATGTTCCCTAAGTTCCTGTATGATCCAAAACACTTGTTGCTTTTGTTTGTGAAAGAATGCATAATAGGACATATTTCTTCTCCTGAAGGTTTGGTAGACAGACATTGTTTCATTTTCTTCTAGTGCTGAATATTGTTCTAGAAACATATGAAACCAGCCTGATATATTCCCTTATTAATGACTTTAATTTATTGTCTAGATACCCAGAAGATTCTTTATTCTTGAAATTCAGTTGCTTTACTAAGATATATTTTAGTGTTAATAATTCTTTATCAACTTTTATAGGGGTGTGGTATGTTTTTTCAATCTGTGCATTTAGTTTTCTCTTTGGTTGTTTCTGGGAAGATTTAAATACTTTCTAGACCATGTTTTGTTTTATTCTTTATGTTTCTCAATTATGTTTACATTGGATCTCCTTTGTCTATTTGTCTATCCTTTTTATCTATTGTGTTATCTTATACCCTTTTAAACTCCTTATTTATTTACTTTTTTTTTACTTTTTATTTATTCTGTATACCACATATCACCTACTGGGTTATCAGTATCAATTCTCCTTTGTGTTATTTATAGTGTGGTTTTATTTTCTGCTTCCATTGTCTTTTTTTTTTTTTTTTAGTTCATCCAGCAGGTTTTTTTCTTATCCCCCGTATTTACCCATACAATAAAACCATCTTATAAAATATAGTTTATCAATTTCTTATTGAAGGGATATTTCCTCCTAACCTCTACTAGTTACTTATTTTTTAAAGTGTTAATCTAGATATTGTTTCCTCTAGGAAGCTTTCCTTGACCCCCTGACCCCTGCACCTTCAGTGCTTGCCTGATTATAGCACTTAACCACACAGTTCTGAAAATTTCTATTTGCTTGTGTGGAAACTCTAAGTCGTGGAATGTCAGGGCCTGTGTTTATTGTTCTTGTTCAGTGATGCATTCCCAGCATCTGGCCTGTAATAACCCTTCCATTTATACCCTAAAATGTCTGGAAGAACTTCAAGATGAAGTTCACCACCAGAAAGAACACAATCTTATAAATCACTAATTGTGAGCATGCTTTGAATCCTTAGGATGGTGCAAAAAGTATTCTGTACTTTTTCTAGCTGTTCAAATTACAGATGAGTTAGATGAATGCTCAAGAAGCCCGTTTTTTGCCTAATGATGCTCTAGCTTCTACTTTCTATGCTTCTTTCTACCTCTAGGGCTCTGGCTCTCTTCTTAGTGATCAAAGCCATGCACTTTCACCGGAGACTTCTTTCAGATACAGTTGAAGATGGCTTTGTAGAATATTTCATTATATCTCCTTTGGAAACAAGCTTAAATCTTTCCGTTGCTTCTTAGTGGGACATCTATATGACAAATATTTTTTAAGAAATTAATATTCATTAATGTTCATTGTTTTGCTAAAAGAGCGTTTTCACCACTAGAGATGCCAGTAAGAAAGAAAGTAGGGGTGAGTGGCGATAAATTATACTCCCTCAGTTGTAGGCAGTGGTTAGTAAATATTTGTTGAATTCAAGAATGAGTGGTGTAACTAGGGGTGATGTTTGTCTTCTCTCTCTCTCTCTGTCTCTCTCGTGTGTGTGAACATGCTTTTCAAATATACTTCAGTGTGTATATAAAACATTTGAAATAAGCAACTAAATGAATTTTGTTTAAAATTTTAAAACCTAAAATTCAAAGAAAGGAAATTAACGTGGGGCTTATGACTATCCTGTCACCACCTTACATGGTATGAATTGAGAGACTGAAAGAAAGTTCTTCCTAAAATGATCTTCCACAACTGCATCAGGGCCTACAATTCCACCATGCTTTGGGCTAAGGCTTTAAGGCATCTGAATTATTACCTGGGATTTAATTCAAGTCTGTTCACACACTAGTATAATGGGATATGGGATGCTATTGAATTCCGCTGGATACTTCATTATCGGGATAGTTTCTTTATTTAGCTGTCTCTTGAGATAGACAAGGAATCAAATGTAAAGGATGACCCTCTTAAAGGTGGGAATTGAGGTACCTTACCAGAGGCAGAATGAAGACAGTGGGATGACATGGGTAAATAACTCTATATGCGGTTATATCCTGGTTGAATGTGGCTACCCCCTGCCTGTTTTTAGTAGTTGTAGCATGCTGGGATTCTTTTACCTTTTTCATACCTTTGTATCTTTAACTGTTTGTTCCTTTCAGCTATGTTGTTGCTTTCTGGGTTGCTTCATTGTTTTTTAGCTATCCAACAGGAAGTAGGGAAACAAATGAGAAAAACAAAGTGTACAGGGACTAGAGGCCCTAGCATTTGAAATGTGAAGCTCTACTTAACAGCCCCAAATATATATAAGCAGAGGCCTAACAAGTAACAATTCTTAGACTGACACAGAAGTCTTATGATCTGTCCCTAATCAACAGCTCTTTAAATTTTACCTTTACCCTCTCTCATACTTACGCTTTTCAAAGAACTGTCCAGTTTGATGAAGGCAGCTTTGCATAGGGAATGGTGAGGGAGATGTATTCACACTTCTTTACACTTCCAACTCTGCTTTGGAGAACCTGTTTAATGGTAGCTGCTGCTGTTTCAAATGGGATGCCTTCCTCCTAGCTTCTCTAAATCCTACTTTTATTTTTTTAAGGATCTAACTTAAATCTCATCATCTTCTTGAAGCCTTCTGTGATTCTCCATCTTTCTCCTTTTATTTCTAAACCTGATTGTCTGATTTTGAATCCAAGCTTTGTCATAATAAGTGTGACCTTGGACAAGTTACTTAATCTCTCTATGCCTCAGCTTTCCCATCTGTAAGTTGAGAATAAGAGTGCCTATTTCATCACATTGGCTTTTGTGTGAATTAAATTGGTCAATATCTGTAAAACACTGTGAACAGTGCCTGACAGATAAAACAATGCCTGCTCAGTATTTTTTCTTATTATTACTTCTAATATGACTTACAACATATATTTTAACAATTTTTTCGTGGAGTTCCTATGGCTCCATTTTATCTCCTTATGTGAGCTTGGGGTAATGTAACATAGTGGAAAAACTATGGACTCTGGATTCAGACTACCTGAGTTTGAGTCCTAACTCTGCTACTTACAGCTCTCTGATCTTGGACAAGTTATTTAATCTTTTTGAGTGTTAGTTTCACCATGCGTAATGGGGATAATGATACCAAACTACTTCAGAGACTCTTTTTGAGGATTAAATTAGGTAATCCTTACAGAGTACCAGGCACATAGTAGTTGCCCCATAAATGGAAATGCTGTTATTACACATTTGAATATTCACAGAGGCTAGGCCTAGTTTAGGCACTCATTGAATGTTTGTTAAATGGATTTGGCAGTAAAATATTATTCTCTTTGATGTATTTATCTTTTGTGTTATTCAGAAATGAAATCAGCTGGAAAAGGGATGACTGCATCTTTGGACTCTTGAAGTTAACTGTAGACTCAGTATTTTTCCTACCCATCAAGCTGTCCTTTTTGTTGTGTTAGGTTTAGTAATGTCAATGATGATTAAGAATAAGAGAAGCTACCATTCGTTGATTTCTTACTATATGCTGTGTATGTGCTACATGCTTTATACATCCCTAGTTTTGTTCCTTCTCATGCTACATTCTCTTCCTAAGTAATCTTATATATTATCTTGGCTTCAGATACAGTCTATGTGCTGATGACCCCTAAATTCCTGTCTTTACTCTGGATCACATTTGAGCTCTAAACCTGTATATTTAACTACAAACTTGACATTTTCATTTGGATATCACAGGGGCAATTGAAACCAAACATTTTCAGAACTGAACTCTATCTCCTATAGTTTTTCCCACTTGAGTCCCATTTCTGCTTTTCCTTTTGTACATCCCATCACTGTGAATGGCACCACCAACTATTTAGTTATATCCCGCATTCAGAACTTTAACAAGTTCTCATAGATTTTCCTCCAAAATATATTTTAAATCTGTCTCTTTCTTTCTTTCTTCAGTACCACCACCATAGTCAAAGCTACCATCATAGTCTCTGGGGATTATAACAGCCTACTAAATGGTCTCATTTTTTTTTTTTTTTTTTAATTAAATCGCACTTGTTGCCCAGGCTGGAGTGCAATGGCGCGAACTTGGCTCACCGCAATCTTTGCCTCCAGGGTTCAAGCGATTCTGCTGTCTCAGCCTCCCAAGTAGGGTTTCTCCATTTTGGTTAGGCTGGTCTCGAACTCCCGACCTCAGGTGATTCACCCAGCCTGGTCTCATCTCTTATATACTTATCTCCTTCCAATCTATTGCCTATATTGTGGCCAGATTTTTTTTTTAAACTCTTTCAATTGCAGTATGGCATGCATACAGCAATATGTACAAAGTGTACTAATCTCAAGTGTATAGCCTGATAAAATTTTTCATATGTATATACTTGTGTAACCATTTCCAAGATTAAGGTTTAGAGCACTTCCGGCACCTCAAAAGCTTCTTTGAGCCCCCTCTGGGAGGTAACTGCTATTTTTATGTCAGATTTTTAGAATTGATCATTTGAGGGAAAGAAAAAAACATAAATATTGAACCCATGCCAAAGTATTTAGGTCAAAGTGTATTGATTAATTCAACCTACTTTCAATTTACTTTGAAATGCAAAAGAAAATAAGATAGAACAGATGAATACAAGGATAGATGCATAGTGATAAAACAAGTCTGATAAATGTAAATTATACAGTCTTGGTGGTGTATATGTGAGGTGTTCACTGTAAAATTCTTTCATATCTTTAAGTTTGAAAATTTTCATTATAAAATGTTGCAAAAAAGGATCTTTTGAAAACACAAAATAATCTTGTATTACCTAAAGCTCTTCAATGGCTTTCAAATGTATTTGATACAAAAAATATAGTCTTTAATATATCCTAAAAGGCCCAATGTTGCCCCTACCAGACTCTCTAATGTCTTTTCGCTCATTCTTCATCTTCTTCACTGTATTCAAGCCCCACTTGTCTTTTTCCATTTCCATCAATATACAATGCTGAATGAGGGAATAAAAACAGTGATATGCTTATAGGCAAGCTGTTCACAACAATGGGACAATCTGGGAAGAGGACACTTTTTCAGAAATACAGTTTCAGGCAGACAATGTTGTTTGGGTTAAAAACAGAAATGAGCCCTAGTCTCTAGTTGCTAAAACACACCCAGTCACCTATTGCTGCAACTATACTATATGCATGAGGCCTATTTGTAGCACAGAGGGGACACTGTTGTCTTCATCTTATAAATTCCATTAAGGCAGGAACAGTGTGTAGCTTTTTATTTGATGTGTCTGTAGCACCTAGCATAGTCTCAGCTAGCCATAAAGTAGACACTCCATAAACATTTGCTGAATAAATTAGTGAACTCATTAAATACTTATAACATCTCTATAGGCTAGTTATCAGTTGACTTCCATTTTCACATGAGGAAACTGAAGCCCATAAAGGTAAAATATCTAGCTTAAGCTCATCCAGTTTTTAGTAAAAGAGCTAGGATTCATTCCCAGTTTTGTTTGACTCCAAATCCCAGGCTCTTATGTGCTCTTCTGCCTTCCCTAATGCAAATATTTCACCCTTTGTGGAAGTCACCCCAAGAGTTAAAAGGGCAGAGCGTGAGAGGGCATAGGAGAGGAAAGGGTGACTCTTTGGATATAACAGAAGTGCTGGGTGATTCTATACCAGGGTGATTTCCTCTCCCTCATAAACTCCTTTCTAGTGGTGCTGGAGGCTGCAACTTGGAGCGCACACATGGAAGTGAACAATATACCTGCTGAGCCAACACTCCTCCCCAAATTGGTGATTCATTTTGGCTAATCACCTCAGTTATGCACATTAGTTTCCTTTTATGTCACATGTAATAACTGCCGTTTTAGATGGGCGTGGGATTGGGGTGGAATAAAGTACTAGAATGAAAAAAATGAAAAAATAATTCTCCAACAAAACCAGCTTGAGACACACTTATAAAGTGAAGGTATTCATAGGCAGCCTGATTTTCACTGGACATTGGACCAAAGTACTCTCTGGCCCCATGCCTAGGTGAAGTAAGCAGCTATCTATGTACTGCAATGTGAGGGAGGTTAAAAATCCTTGATTACTATCAAGTCTACCCACTCAGATATGCCACAGTAGTTGAAACCTTCATTGAAATCATTGCTTCAGGGTAAGAAACCTAGGCCTGCTATTAAAACGTGTATCTCCCACTAGGGACCACTTCATTAAGTCACTATCAGCCATAACCATCTTACCTTGTTAGCTCTTGCTCTGTTTCCTTTGTTGTCCTTCCTCCTCAGCTCTTCCCAGATGAGCCCACAGATATCTAAAAGTACAGATTTAGTCATGCCTCTTGAGCCTGTCGTGAATGAGATCAGAAAGAATACACATAATTGTTAACATTTAATGAGTGCTTACTATGTTCTGGGTATAATATTAAACATTTTATATATACCATATCAACTTACTCTTTTTTTTAACAACCCAATGAGATATTTTTTATCATGCCTATTTTGTAGAAGGGAAAATAGAGGTGCAGAGAGGTCAAACAATTTGCCTAAGATTACACAGTATGGCTGAGTTAGGATTTGAGCCCAGGTGGTTTGACTCCAGAGCCCATAATCTTAATTGTCATACAGTAATGCATTTGTTAGCCTCAGTCTGACTGTTTGAAATTGTTGTCATAGTGTATCTCCAGGACCTGATGTACTGGTTATGAGTTCTGGATCCCTACAGGATATTTAAGTCAGAGCTAGAGAACAAGGGCTGTGGAAGACAAGTGGGCTTCAGATTTGGCCTCATGGAAGACACGTGTAACCAAGCTGTTGTGCTACAGTTTTCTAAGTAATTATTATAATAATTAACACTTACTGAGGACTTTTTCTCTGCCAAGCACTGTGCTATGTTTGTTATTTGTATTAACTTATCTGGAGACAGTAGTTTTGGAGATCCAGCCTAGATCCTCATTTTGCCGTATCCTAGATCCCAGGGTCATCTAGGTTAGGGTTTTATCAGGAATATTGACTCAATTAACTAGGTTTCTGATACACAAAACTTTCTTGCCAGTACATTCTTAGGGGTAAGATACTATTCCCTGTTTGTTTGGCTGATGTTTTGGGGACCTGTTGTATATTAAAGGATCAATTAGAATCTGAACACTGACATTCTGTCTTGAATTTCTCACTGACTTATTTACTGACCTGATTGAATACTAGACCAATACTGAATGCTTTCAGGTTTAGGATGGAAACCATCACACTCCTTGGGAGACTGAGCTGCCTTCTCCTTAGCTAGCCTTTGAATCCAGCTTCCCATTCTGTATATAGACTAGTTCTATCATCTTCCCAATTCGAAAACCAACTATTAAATTTTGAAGTTACCTTGGCTGAGTACTCTTCTTCATTTTAAATTTATCTACAAAGTATCAGTAACCATACCCTTTCCCCTTTGATTCTCAGTAGGATACTCTAACATACTTACCTAAAGGTTACAGCTATAAAAATAATAAGATCCAATCATTTGCAACAACATGGATGGAACTGGAGATCGTTATGTTAACTAAACTAAGCCAGGCACATCAATACAAAATTAATATGTTGTCACTCATTTGTGGACCTAAAAATTTTAACAATTTTATTCATGGAGATAGAGGACAGAATGATTGTTACCAGAGGCTGGGAAGGGTAATGTTGGGGGAAGTGGATACAGTTAATGGGTACAAAAATACAGTTAGCTAGAGCCAGGCAGGCACGGTGGCTCATGCCTGTAATCCCAGCACTTTGGGAGGCTGAGTCGGGCAGATCCGCTGAGGTCAGGAGTTCGAGACCAGCCTGACCAATGTGATGAAAACCCGTCTCTACTGAAAACACATAAATTAGCTGGGCATGGTGGTATGTGCCTGTAATCTCAGCCACTCAGGAGGCTGAGACAGGAGAATCGCTTGAACTCAGGAGGCAGAGGTTGCAGTGAGCCAAAATCACGCTATTGCACTCCAGCATGGGCAACAAGAGCAAAACTCTGTCTCAAAAAAAAAAAAAAAAATACGGTTAGATAGAATGATTCCTGGCTAACACGGTGAAACCCCGTCTCTACTAAAAACACAAAAAAACTAGCCGGGCGAGGTGGCGGGCGCCTGTAGTCCCCGCTACTCGGGAGGCTGAGGCAGGAGAATGGCGTAAACCCGGGAGGCGGAGCTTGCAGTGAGCTGAGATCCGGCCACTGCACTCCAGCCCGGGCGACAGAGCAAGACTCCGTCTCAAAAAAAAAAAAAAAAAAAAAAAAAAAAAAGAATGATTAAGATCTAGTATTTGATAGCATTACAGGGTGACTACAGGGTGACTATGGTCAACAATAATTTACTATTCATTTTATAATAACTGTAAGAGTATAATTGGAATGTTTATAATACAAAGGAAGCATAAATACTTGAAGTGATGGATACTCCATTTACTGTGATATGATTACTATGCACTATATGACTGTATCAAAATATCTCATGTGCCTCATAAATATATATATACCTACCATGTACTCATACTTTTTTGAAATGTTATGACACCTTATGATTTAAGATTGCACTCCATAATGTTTGGCCTCAGAGCTTTTGGCAAATAAAGTTTCCTATATGTGACCAAAATGCATTTGTAAGTTGGAGATGGAGGAACAGGTTAAAAGGAGTATACTCTTTAAGGAATCACCATACTGTTTTCTACAGTGGTTGAGCTAATTTACACTCTCACTAACAGTGTATAAGCGTGCCTTTTTTTTCTCCACAGGAATGCCAGCATCTGTTATTTTTTAATTTTTTAATAATAGCCATTCTGACTGGTATGAGATGATATCTCATTGTGGTTTTGATTTGCATTTCTCTGATGATCAGTGATGTTGATCTTTTTTTCATATGCTTGTTGGCTGCATGTATGTCTTCTTCTGAAAAGTGTCTGTTCATGTCCTTTGCCTACTTTTTAATAAGGTTGTTGGTTTTTCTTCTTGTAAATTTGTGTAAGTTTCTTGCAGATGGTGGATATTATCTTTGACAGATGCATAGTATGTAAAAATTTTCCCCCATTTGCAGGTTGTTTGTTTACTCCATTAATAGTTTCTTTTGCTGTAAGAAGCTCTTTAGTTTAATTAGATGCCATTTGTCATTTTTTGCATTTCTTGGAATTGCTTTTGATGTCTTTGTCATGAAATTTTTGGCCATTACTATGTTCAGAATGGTATTGCCTGGGTAGTCTTCCAGGGTTTTAATAGTTTTCTGTTTTACATTTATGTCTTTAGTCCATCTTGAGTTCATTTTGTATATGGTTTAAAGAAGGGTTCCAGTTTCAATCTTCTGCGTATGGCTAGCCAGTTATCAGAACACAATTTATTGAGTAGGTTGTCCTTTCCTCATTGTTTGTTTTTGTTAACTTTTTGAAGATCAGATAGTTTTAAGTGTATGGCCTTATTTCTGTGCTCTCTTTTCTGTTCCATTGGACTGTGTCTGTTTTTGTAACAGTACCATGCTGTTTTGGTTACAGGAGCCCTGTGGTACAGTTTGAAGTCAGGTAGTGTGATGCCTCCAGCTTTGTTCTTTTTGCTTAGGATTATCTTAGCTGTTTGGGCTCTTTTTGGTTCTATATGAATTTTTAAGTAGCTTTTCCTAGTTCTGAGAATCATGTCATTGATAGTATGATAGGAATATCATTGAATCTATGAATCCCTTTGGGCAGTGTGGCCATTTTAACAATATTGATTCTTCCTGTCCATGAGCATGGAATGTTTTTCCATTTGTTTGTGTTATCTCTGATTTCTTTGAGCAGTGTTTTGTAGTTCTCCTTGCAGTCACCTGTCACATTCCTAGTTAACTGTATTCCTAGGTATTTTATTCTTTTTGTGGCAAATGTCAATGGATTTGTGTTCCTGATTTGGCTGTCAGCTTGAGTGTTGTTGTTGTTTAAAATTCTAGGGATTTTTGTATATCGATTCTGTATCTTGAGACTTTACTGAAGTTGTTTATCAGCTTAAGGAGCTTTTGGGCCGATATCATGGCGTTTTCTAGAGATAGGATTGTGTCGTCTGCAAACAGGAGTAGTTTGACTTCCTCTCTTCCTATTTGGATCCCCTTTATTTATTTTTCTTGCCTGATTAGTCTGGCCAGGACTTCCAATACTATGTTGAATAAGAGTGATGAGAGAGGGCATCCTTTTCTTGTGCTGATTTTCAAGAGAAATTCTTCCAGGTTTTGCCCACTCAGTATGATGTTGGCTTTGGGGTTTTGTTTTTGTTTTTGTTTTTTTGATGGAGTCTCGATTTGTCACCCATGCTGGAGTGCTTTGGGGCAATCTCGGCTCACTGCAACCTCTGCCTCCTGGGTTCAAGCGATTCTCCTGCCTCAGCCTCCCGAGTAGCTGGGACTACAGGCACGCACCACCATGCCCGGCTAATTTTTTGTATTTCTAGTAAAGATGGGGTTTCGCTGTGTTAGCCAGGATGGTCTTGATCTCCTGACGTCCTGAGCAATCTGCCTCAGCCTCCCAAAGTGCTAGGATTATAGGCGTGAGCCATCACACCCGGCCCTTTGGGTTTGTTGTCAATGGCTCTTATTATTTTGTCGTATGTTTGTTCAATACCTAGTTTATTGAGAGTTTTTAACATGGAACGGTGTTGAATTTTATTGAAAGCTTTTTCTGCATCTATTAAGATAATCATGTGGTTTTCTTTTTCTTTACATCTGTTTATATGATGAATATATTTATTGATGCATGTATGTTGAACAGCCAGCCCTTGCATGTCAGGGATAAAGCCTACTAGATCATGGTGGATACGCTTTTTGATGTGCTGCTGGGTTTGGTTTGGCACTGTTTTGTTGAGAATTTTTGCATTGGTGTTCATCAAGAATATTGGCCAGAAGTGTTTTTGTTGTCGTTATGTCTCTGCCAGGTTTTGGTATTAGTAATGAGGGAGAAGAAAAGGAAAAAGCAGTTGGGTAGACAACTAAGACTAGCCCTCAGAGAAGCAGCCTGCCTGAAAAATCACAGCTGCAGGCAAAATAGAGCAGCCTGGAGAAAACTGAGACTGCACCTGCATAGAGATAAGCAGGCAGGGCAGGCAAGGTCCAGCACAGAAGCCTTTTGTTCTTTGTGTGATTAGTGAGCTCCCAGGAAAAAGTTTCCTCCCCTTTTCAGACATATATATGGTGGGCACCATGGGAACTTGCACAGGGCGAAGGAGGGCTTACCTAAAACAAACCCATAGTTATGCAGACAAGAGATACAGCGCTTTGTGCTTGCCTAGAGACATGCCCACAACTACATAGATAAGGGGGAGTTGTGCAGACAGCTTTTCAGATAAAAGAAGTTACTCAAACAGCTACAGAGATGAGAGGAGTTTCTTATAAAAGCTTTTGGATTCAACTATATAAACGGCAACCCACTCAGGCTCCCCTCTCTGCTGTGGAGAGCTTTCTTCTTTTGCTTATTAAACTTTTACCCCAACCTCACATTTTGTGTCCTCGCTCCTTAATTCTCTTGGTCATGAGAGGAAGAACTCAGATAACACCTTGAACAATGAAACCAGTGACCCTGACCTATTTCATTAGGATGATGCTGGCTTTATAGAATGAGTTAAGGAGGAGTCCCTCTCCTCAATTTTTTGTAATAGATTCAGTAGGAATGGTACTTGCTCTTCTGTGTGCATCTGGCAGAATTTGGCTGTGAATTCACTTAGTCCTGGGCTTTTTTTTGTTGGTAGACTATCTACTATTGGTTCAATATTGGAGCTCATAATTGGTCTAGTCAGGGATTCGATTTCTTCCTGGCTCAGTATTGGGAGGGTGTATGTGTCCAGGAATTTATCAGTTTCTTCTAAATTTCCTAGTTTATTTGCATAGAGTTGTTCATAATATTCTCTGATGGTTATTTTTATGTCTGTGGGGTCAGTGGTAATATCTTCTTTGTTCTTTCTCTTCCTTCCTTCCCTTCCTTCCTTCCTTCCTTCCTTCCTTCCTTCCTTCCTTCCTTCCTTCCTTCCTTCCTTCCTTCCTTCCTTCCTTCCTTCCGTTCTCTCTTTCTTTCTTTCTTCTTTCTTTCTTTCTTTCTTTCTTTCTTTCTTTCTTTCTTTCTTTCTTTCTTTCTTTCTTTCTTTCTTTCTTTCTTTCTTTCTTTCTTTCTTTCTCTCTTTCTTTCTTTCCTTTTTCTTTCTTTTCTTTCCTTTTTCTTTCTTTTCTTTCCTTTTTCTTTCTTTTCTTGAGTCTTGCTCTGTCGCCAGGGTTGGAGTGCAGTGGCATGATCTCGGCTTACTGCAACCTCCACCTCCCGTGTTCAAGCGACTGTCTTGCTTCAACCTCCCAAGCACATGTCACCACACCTGGGGGTTTCACCATCTTGACCAGGCTGATCTTCAACTTCTGACCTTGTGATCCACCCACCTCAGCCTCCCAAAGTGCTGGGGTTACAGGCGTGAGCCGCCACGCCTGGCTTCTCTGTTCTAACTGTGTGTATTTAGATTTTCTCTCTTTTTTTTTGGTATTAATCTAGCTATTGGTGCATCTATCTTATTAACTTTTTCAAAACACTGACTACTGGATTTGTCGATCTTTTGAATATTTTTTTGTGTCTCAATCTCCTTCACTTCAGCTCGGATTTTGGTTATTTCTTACCTTCTGCTAGATTTTGGTTTAATTTGCTCCTGTTTCTGTAGTTCTTTTAGTTGTAATATTAGGTTGCTAAATTGAAATCATCCTAACTTTTTGATATAGGCATTTAGTACTATAAATTTCCCTCTTAACACTGCCTTAGCTGTGTGCAGAGATTGTGGTATGTTGTATCTTTGTTCTCATTAGTTTCAACAAACTTCTGCCTTAATTTTATTATTTGCCCAGAAGTCATTCAGGAAGCAGATTACATGATTTCCATGTAATTGTATGGTTTTGAGCAAATTTCTTAGTATTGGTTTTTAATTTGGTAGCTCTGTGGTCTGAGTGGTTTTTTTTTGTTTTGTTTTTTTGTGTGTGTGTGTTTTTGTTTGTTTGTTTTTTTATGATTCCAGTTCTTTTGCATTTGCCAAGGAGTGTTTTGTGTCTCATTATGTGATTAATTTTAGAGTATGTGCCATGTTGCAGTTAGAAGAATGTATATTCTCTTGTTTTTGGTTGGAGGGTTCTGTAGATGTCTATCAGGTCCATTTGATACAGTGCTGAGTTCAGGTCCTGAATATCTTTGTTAATTTTCTGCCTTGCTGATCAGTCTGATACTGACAGTGGGGTGTTGAAGTCTCACCCCCAGTTATTGTGTGGAAGTTTATGTTTCTATGAAGGTCTTTAAGAACTTGCTTTATGAATCTAGGTGCTCCTGTGTTGGGCGCATGTATATTTAGGATAGTCAGGTCTTCTTGTTGAATTGAACCCTTTATCATTATGTAATGCCCTTCTTTGTCTTTTTTGACCTTTTTGGGTTTATTGCCCATTTTGTCTGAAATTAGAATTACAACCCTTTCTTTTTTCTTTTTTTCAATTTTCTTGGTAGATTTTTCTCCATCCCTTTATTTTGAGCCTGTAGGTGTAATTATATGTGAGATGGGTCTGTTGATGACAGACCAATGGATGTTGATTTTTCAGCTTTTCACTCTTGCCTTTTGTTTGGAGCATTTATCCCATTACATTCAAAGTTAATATAAATAAGTGTGGATTTGATCTTGTCATCATGATATTAGGTGGTTATTATGTAGACTGGTTTGTGTGATTGCTTTATAGTGTCACTGCTCTGCGTAGTGAAGTGTGTTTTCATGGTGGCTGGTAATGGTATTTGCTTTCCACATTTAGTACTTCCTTCAGGAGCTCTTGTAAGGCAGGTCTGGTGTAAAGAATTCTCTTAGCATTTGCTTGTCTGGAAAGGATCTTATTCCTCCCACACTTATGAAGCTTAGTTTGACTGGATATGAAATCCTGTGCTGGAATTTTTTTCTTTAGGAATGTTGAATATTGGCTCCCAATCTTTCTGGCTTGTAGAGTTTCTGCTGAGAGGTCCACTGTTAGTCTGATGGGCTTCCCTTGTAGGTGAACTGACGTTTCTCTACATCTGCCTTTGATATTTTTTCTTTAATTTTGACCTTAGAGAATCTGATGATTATGCATTTTGGGGATGATCTTCTTTGAAGTATCTTACTGTGGTTCTCTGCATTTCTTGAATTTGAATATTGGCCTCTCTAGCTAAGTTGGGGAAGTTCTCATGGGTGATATCTTGAAATATGTTTTTCAAGTTGCTTACAGTCTACTCCTCTTTTTCAGGGACACCAATGATTCATAGATTTGATCTCTTTAAATAATCCCATATTTCTTGGAGATTTTGTTCATTCCTTTTCATCCTTTTTAAAAAAATTCTTGTCTGATTGTCTTTTTTTCAGAAAGCCCATCTTTCTAGCTCTGAGATTGTTTCCTCAGCTTGGTCTATTCTGGTATTAATACTTGTGATGACATTATGACATTTTTGTAGTGTATTTTTCAGCTCTACTAGGTTGGTTACTTTCTTTTCTATACTAACTATTTTGTCTGTCAGCTTTTGTATCGTTTTATTGTGATTCTTAACTTCCCTGGATTGAGTTTCAACATACTCTGGCATGATCTGCATTCCTGTCCATAATCAGAATTCTATTTCCGTCATCTCCATCATGTCAGCTCAGTTCAGAACGCTTGCTGGAGAGGTGGTGTAGTCGTTTGAAGAAAAAAACCCACTTTTTGAGTTGTCAGGTTTCTTGCATTGGTTCTTTCTCATCTTTGTGGGCTGATGTTTCTTCAATCTTTGAAGTTCCTTACCTTTCGATGAGATTTTTTTTCTTTTATCCTATTTGATAACCTTGAGGTTTTGATTGTGGTAGAAGGTGGATTTAGCCAACTAGCTTGTTTCTGGAAGATTTTAGGTGGTGGGGGCAATGCTCAGTTTCTGACTCCTGGATTGTATGCTTTAACTCCGGGGACTTGTATTGGGCCCTGATTTTGTCCTCTGGCTCCTTGAGATTAGGAATCCACTGGGCTAGTCGGGTCAAGTGCTCCCAGACTGCTGGTCACTACACATTGATGGGTGGTGTCAGCCAAAGCATTTCATAGTGTGGTTGCAGTGGGATCTATTCTCATTTGCATGTGCTAGCAGCAGCGGCAGCAGCATGCCTGTCAGCTGCAGCAGGGTGCTAGCAGATGCCTGCCTCTGTGGGGGTGTTTACCACAGTGCTGGAGGCAGCATGGCTTGCGGGGCGTAGACCCTGCTCATGACTGTGCCTGTGGTCACACTGGTGGTGGTGTTAGCATGAGGACTGGTGGGCACAGGTCTGTGGATATTCTCTGTGTCCTACAGGCAGGGGAAGTCTCTTGGGGTTCAGGGGTTTTGCTGTTCTCTGTGCCTATTTTCACTCCCAAGGCAGTGTTGGTGCAAGGTTTGAGTGCTGGTATAGGTGAGGCTGTCTGACTCTGTGCTTGGCTAACCTCCAACTGCAATGGCAGTGCTATCGGGGCACAGGGGTGGAGTGCACTCCCACCACAGCAGTGGCAGAGCAGGGTGCATGTGCACAGGCTTGCAGGTGGGGCAAAGAAGGCAAAACACACACACACACACACACACAGACACACGCACACATGCACACACACACGCACCAGCAAAGCAATGTTGAGGGGTTGCTGTGGGCCTGGGGGAAGCTGCAGTGTGAGGAGGGAGTGGGTGGGCTTGTGCATGGTTGCAGGGGCCACCCTGCTGGAGTTTTCTGCCAGTCAGGCATAGTCTGCCAGTGCAAGAGCTAGATATGGGCAGTTCTTTCTGCCAACTCTAGTGTCCCTGGTGGTTGAGGGGTCACCTCCTGCTGGGACTCCAGAGGCCCATGGCAAGAGCAAGTTGCTCCTTTCCAGTTCAACTCACCTGCTTCACAGGAGTCACTGGGGTCTGAAATAAGTCCTGGCGCAGGGTAGCCCTGTGCAGGGTTGCCAGCTTCCTTTCACTTCAGCCCAGCTGCTGTGTCTTTCCTCCTTCCATCCTTGGTGTCTTCCCTCTGAAGATCGGTTAGGAGTATTCCAGTCATCTCAGTCCCTCAGTGGCAGCTCTTCCACCTGGCTGCGTCTTGTTTGCCATGTTTCACTCTCTCCTTTTGTCTATTTTTAAAAATTGAATCATTAGATATTTTTTCCTACAGAGTTATTAGAGCTCCTTATATATTCTGGTTATTAATCTCGTGTCAGATGGGTAGTTTGTAAATATTTTTTCTATTCTATTGCATGTCTCTTCACTTTGTTGATTGTTTCCTTTGTTGTGCAGAAGATTTTGAATTTAATGTGATTTCATTTGTTCATTTTTGCTTCGGTTGCCTTTTCTTGTGGGGTATTGCTCAAGAGCTCTTTGCAAAGACCAATGACTTGGAGTGTTTCTCCAATGTTTTCTTGAAGTAGTTTCATGGTTTGTGGTCTTATAATTAAGTGTTCAATTCACTTTAATTTGATTTTTGTATGTAGTGAGAGATGGAGTCTAGTTTTATTCTTCTGAATATGGATATCCAGTTTGCCAGTACCATTTATCTTGGCAGCTTTGTGGAGAATGAGTTCCCTCTAGATGTCTAGATTTATTTCTGTGTTCTCCATTCTCTTTCATTGATCTCTGTGTTTGTTTTATGCCATACCATGGCATTATGGTTATTATTGCTCTGTAGTATAATTGAAAATCAAGTAATTTGTTCAGGATGGCCATGGCTATTCTGGGTGTTTTGTGTTTCCATATAATGTTATGATATTTTTTATTTCGGTGAAGAATATTATTGTTATTTAGATAAGGATTGCATTGAATCTGTAGAGTGCTTTGGGGAATATGGACATTTTAGCAATATTGATTCTTCCAATCAATGAACATGGAATATATTTCAATTTTAACGTGTCCTCTTTAGTTTCGTTCATCAGTGTTTTATAGTTTTTATTATAGAGACCTATTACTTCTCAGTTAAGTTTATTGCTAGGTATCTTTTTTTTTTATTTTTAGGTATTGTAAGTGGAATTATTTCCTTGATTGTTTTTTAAGAGGGTTTACTGTTGGCATATAGAAATGATTATTATTTTTATGTGTTGATTTTGTATACTGCAACTTTACTAAATTTGTTTATCTGTTCTAGTAGTTGTTTTTGGTGGAGTCTTTAGGCTTTTCTAAATATAAGATCATTGTATTAGTCCATTCTCACACTGTTATAAAGAATACTGAGACTGGATAATTATAAAGGAAAGAAGTTTAATTGACTCACCGTTCTGCAGGCTTAATGGGAAGCATGACTAGGAGGCCTCAGAAAACTTACTATTATGGTGGAAGGTGAAGGGGAAGCAGGCACCTTCTTCACAAGGCAGCAGGAGGGAGTGTGTGTGAGAATGAGGAAATGCCACACTTTAAAACCATCAGCTATTGTGAGAACTCACTATCATGAGAACAGCATGGGGGAAACCACCCCTCTGATCCAGTCACCTCCTACCTGGTCCCTCCCCTGACTTGAATTACAATTCGAGATGAGACTTCAGTGGGCACACAGAGCCAAACCATATCAAGCATATAATCTTCAAACAAGGATAACTTGATTTCTTCTTTTCCAGTTAGGGTACCCTTTATTTATTTCTCTTGTCTGATTGCTCTAGCTAGAACTTCCAGCACTGTATTGAATAACAGTGTTGAAAGTGGGCATACTTGTTGTGTTCCAGATATTACATAAAAAAACTTTCTGTTTATTCAGTATGATACCAGCTGTAGGTGTGACATACATGGCTTTTATTGTGTTGAGGTATGTTCTTTCTATACCTACTTATTTGAGGGTTTTTATTATGACAATGACGAATTTTAGCAAATGTTTCTTCAGCATCAGTTGAAATGATTATATGGGTTTTGTTCTTTATTTTGTTGATATGATATATCACATTGATTTGCAAATATGGAATCATCCTTGCATCCCTGGGCTTAATCCCACTTGGTCAGGATTAATGATATTTTCAATGTGTGGTTGAATTCAGTTAGATGGTATTTTGTTGAGGATTTTTGCATCAATATTCATCAGGTATGTTGGGCTATACTTTTCTTGTTTTGATGTTTTGTGTGGCCTTAGTATTGGGTAATACTGGTCTCATAGAATGAGTTTGAAAACATTCTCTCCTCCTCTATTTTTCAGAATAATTTGATTAAGATTATTATCATTTCTTCTTTAAATGTTTATAGTATTCAGCAGTATAGCCATCGGGTCCTGGCCTTTTCTTTACAGGGAGGCTTTTTGTTACAGCTTTAATCTTGCTACTTGTTATTGGTCTGTTCAGGTTTTGGATTTCTTCATGGTTCAATCTTGGTAGGTTGTATGTGTCTTAGAATTTATGCATTTTTTTTCTGAAATTTCCAATGTATTGGAATATACTTTCTTATAATAGCCTTTAATGATCCTTTGAATGTCTTTAGTATCTGTTGTAATGTCTTCTTTTCCATTTCTGATTTTATTTATCTTGGTATTCTCTCTCTCTCTCTCTCTCTTTTTTTAGTCTGACCAAAGGTTAGTCAGTTTTGTTTACCTTTTTAAAAATAACTTTTCATTTCATTGATATTTGTATCTTTTTTGTTTAAATTTCATTTATTTTTGCTCTGATTTTTATTATTTTTTTCTCTAATTTTGAGTTTGATTTGCTCTTTCTTTTCTAGTTCTTCAAGATACATCATTATGTTATTCATTTGAAGTTTTTTTTTGATGTAGGCACTTATAGCTATAAACTTCACTCTTAGTATTGTTTTTGCTATATCTCATAGGTTTTGGTGTGTTGTGTTTTCATTATCACTTGTTTCAAGACATTTATCAATTTCATTCTTAATTTCTTCATTGAGCCACTGGTTATTCAACAGCATATTGTTTAATTTCCATATACTTTATAGTTTCCAGAATTCCTCTGGTTATTGATGTCAAGTTTTATTCCATTGTGGTCAGAGATAATCCTTGATAATATTTTCATCATTCTTTTTTTCAGACTTGTTTTGTGACCTAATATATGGTGTATCCTTGAGCATGATTCATGAGCTGACAAGAAGAATGTGTATTCTGTAGCCATTGGATGGAATGTTCTGTAGATATCTATTGGATTTATTTGCTCTATAGTGCAGATCAGTTCTGAACTTTCTTTGTTGATTTTCTGCTATATGATCTTTCCAGTGCTGAAAGCAGCATATAGAATTATGCAGCTATTATTGTATCGGGGCCAATCTTTCTCGTTAGCTCTAATAATGTTTGCTTTATATATGTTGGTATTCTTTTGTTTGGTGCATATATATTTATAATTGTCATATTCTCTTACTGAAATGACTCCTTTATCATTATATAATGAGGTTTATTGTCTCTTACACTTTTTGTCTTGAGATCTATTTTGTCTGGTGTAAGTATACCTACCCCTGCTCTCTTTTGGTTTCCATTGGCATGACATATATATCTTTTTCTGTCCCTTTATTTTCAGGCTGTGTGTGTTTTTATAGGTGAAGTGTGTTTTTGTAGCAAACAGATCATTGGGTCTTGTTTGTTTATCCATTCTGCCACTCTTTGTCTTCATTGGAGTGTATAGTACATTTACATTTATTGTTATTATTAATAAGTAAGTACTTTGTCATGCTATTTTGTAATTTGTTTTCTGGTTGTTTTGCAATTTTCTCTTCCTTCCTTCCTGTCTTTCTTTTTGTGAATATGATTTTCTCCAGTGGTATGTTTTTATTTCTTGTTTTCTATTTTTTTGTGTATCTGTTATATGGTTTTTGATTTAAGGTTGCTATGAGCCTTCAAATAACATCTTTTAACTCATCATTTTAAATTAATGACAACCCCAATTGCAATAAAAAACAAACAAGTAAAGAGAAAACTACTAAAAACTGTGCATTTCAACTTCATCTTCCCATTTTTTACCAATTTGTTTTCTTTATTTATACCTTTTTATACTGTCTATGATTTGAACAGTTGTTGTAGTTATTATTTTTGTTAGGTTCATCTTTTAGTCTTTCTACTCATTATATGAGTGGTTTATACACCACAATTACAGTGTTATAATATTCTGTGTTTTGGGGCATGTACTTACTAGTACTACAGTGAGTTGTGTGCCTTCAGATGACGTCTTATTACTTGTTACCATCTTTTTCTTTCAGAAATAACTCCCTTTAGCATTTCTTGTAGGACAATTCTGGTGTTGAAATCCCTCAGCTTTTGTCTTGGAATATCTGTATTTTTTTATGTTTGAAGTGTACTTTTGCTGGATATACTATTCTAGGATAAAAGTTTTTTGTTTTTTTTTTTTCCTTCAGCACTTTAAACATGCCATGCCACTCTCTCCTGGCCTGTGAGGTTTCCACTGTGATGTCTGTCAAGGTTTCCACTATGATGTCTGTTGACAGACATATCCTTCCTTGATATGATGTTAAAAGCAGATACTGTGATCACTTACCTGATTTTTTGTTCTTATGGAAGTGCTTTCTTGTGTAGATACTTGTTCAATTTTTTGTCCCTATGGGAGGGACAATGACTGGAGGTTTCTGTTTATCCATCTTGCTCTTCCTGTACTCTTTGTCATAACATTTTGATATAAGGGTGTTTAAGTATTGTTCCATGAAAGGGTCATATATATGTAAAGCAACCACCAAATGAAGAAGAATCTCATAAATTAAAGGAGGAGGCAGACAAGTCCAACTTAGTATTATAGAGTGGTTTTATTGGGAAACTTATGAACAGAACTTTGGTCTTGGGTGGCCACAGAACAGATAGACTTCCACACCATCACTCCCTAGACCCAGAGACTATATACCATAGGGGAAGGTAGTATCAGATAGAATTGGTAGGAATTTGTCCTAAAGTAGAGTAAGTTTACAGTAAGTATAAGTTTATCAAGTTTGATTTGCTCTAATGGCAGGATTTACAGTAAGTACCATGCTCTTACACAAGGAACAATAAATAAACTGGAAGTCTCAGAGGCATTCCTGGAACATGGTTTAATTAGAAGTCAACATGGTAGATTAGCTTCCAAGATGGAGTTAATTTAGCTTCCACAGGTACACAAAATAAATATCTTCTGTCTTGTGATTTGCAGAACAAAGTAATAGTGCACATTATGTACTTAGAATATTTGGATTTTATGAAGTTAGAAAGACATATAAAGGAAGAACTAGATTTTTTTTTAGACAGAATTTGTCCAGCATGCCATTACTCAGCAATACCAAGGGATCAGGATTGTATCTCAGTGTATTGATGGGCCACGTTTTTTTTTAGATTAGCCCCAACTGGCATCCTAGAACATCAACAGGATTTCTCTGTGCATTTCTACAAATGAACACATTGTATCTGACACACTAAGGCTGTTTCCAGATCCTGTTTTCTAGTGTTCTTCAAATATGATCTGTAAACCACCAGTATAAGAATAGCATGGGGTATTTGTTGAATACGTAGATTTCTGGGTCTTACCCCAAACTTATTGGGCCAAAAATCTCTGGGGGTAGGGTCCAGAAATATGCATGTTTTAACACATGCTTCTATTCCAATAACCACTGTTCAGCACTTTATGTAGTATTGCCTCTTTTTAGAATATTCTTTTTCTTATGCTTGCCTATGGAACTCCTGTCTTTTCCTCATGGCCCAGTTTAAAGGGTATCTCCTAAATGAAGCCACCCTAATACACTTCCCTCATGCCCAATAGATAAAGCCCGTTTTGGTGGCAATGGAAGGGGGAACATGATGGCCTCACAACTGGGGTGCAGGGAAGAGTTGAGGGAACTGAAATGGAATAGTGTGGACTGAGTTAGAGAGAGGACTCTTGAGTTTTACAGGAAAATTTTGCCCCTAGGTTTTGCTTTTGACTTTTATGCAAAGGAAAGAAACTAGATAAACCAAAAACAAAGTAACAATAGATCTGATTGATCAGAGCAGTGAATTCCAGCCCCATATCAACCATGTTTGAGGAGGCGGCTTAGTGGCCATATCAGGACAGGGAAGTAGGAGGAAAAAAGATACAAAATGCCCACTTGACAGCAGCCTCAAGGATAGAGTAAGGAGGGATAAAATTATTTTATAGTGTTCCCAAAACACAGGAAACTGATTAAATATGCTACTTTGATATTTATATAGCATTTTCAAATTTACGTATCCTGGGAATCACTTACTATTTGTCACTGTGTTTTCTCAATTATCAGGTAGAGAAGAAAGCAGTTGTCATGTGAAGATCTGAGAAAATGTGTGGTGAGGAGAAGTTCTCACATTTTCTGAAAACAGCTGGAAACTATTAAACTAGCTATGAGATACCATAATGCAAAAGCAGTTTGCAATAGTCCATAGAAGAGGCAGTTTGAAGTCAATCATTGCTGGTTAGTTAGCTGTTGATAGCTGAAGTTGTCTTTAGGTGAAAGGTAATTACCAGGAGCACTAGGTTCAGCCATAATAAGAGTAAGAGAAACCAGTTTTGCCCTCGAAGATCACTGCTCTGGAAACATTTCTCTTCTGTTCCTGCCTTCCCACACACCTCGTTCTTTCGGCACCCAGCAGTGGCCCCTGGCACCACAGGTGGGAGGGACACTGTGATCTCTGTTGTTACCATGGGACATGACTCTACCAGAGAAATTTGATTAACAGATAAGTAATTTTAATTTGAGGTTTTGCTCCTTTCCTACCAATTTTCTGTCATGCTGAATGAGATGCTTGATGTCCCTAAACAATAGACCCATCTCCCAATGGTTATAAGAATATAGAAAATAAATGACAAAAGATCACACACATCAGTAAATATAATGTTGGGTGTCAAAGGGCACATTACTTTAAATACCAGAGGCTTTACATTTTTTAAAGCCAGTTTAATGATCTGCCTCCTTTTTTTTTTTTTTTGAGACGGAGTCTTGCTCTGTCACCAGACTGGAGTGCAGTGGCATGATCTCAGCTCACTGCATCCTCCAGCTCCCGGGTTCAAGCGATTCTCCTGCCTCAGCCTCCCAAGTAGCTGGGATTACAGGTATGCACCACCACGCCCAATTAATTTTTGTATTTTCAGTAGAGACACGGTTTCACCATGTTGGCCAGGATGGTCTCGATCTCCTGACCTCATGATCCTCCCACATTGGCCTCCCAAAGCGCTGGGATTTATAGGCGTGAGTCACTGAGCCCAGCCTGCCTCATTTTAAGAAGCAAAAACATTTAATTAGGACTTGGCAGAGTTATTCATCTACAGATAAACTGCTTTGTGACATGGATTGATCTGGTTGCCTTGAGTTTTCATTAATCTGTGTTATTCAAATGCACTGTACATGGATACAATAAATAGTGTTAGTCTTGGGGAAGCACAGAACTGCATAATTCTGGAAGCTCGTACTCACCACCAGAGTTCTCATGCAATGACAGAGCTTATTATTTTCCAAAGCTATCATTTTATATTTGAAGATACTGAGGCCCAGAAAGGCATCAAATCACAAAATATCAATGTTGGAAAGCTGTCTAGTCTAGTCAAGGAATGAGGTCAAGATCACTTCGCTAGTTAGCAGATAAAGCAGGACCAGATTCCTGAGAGAATGTATCATCATGGTTACTTTGATAATATGGTACCTACTATGTTCCAAACACTGTTAGCAGCTCTTTACAAATATTAAATCATTTAATATTTATAACACACTTATGAGGTAGGTATTATTCTTTTCAGCCCAATTTTACAGATAAGAAAACTGAGTCACAGAGAATAAGTAATTTTCCCATTGACACATAACTACTAAATTGGTTTTTAACTTAAGTCATAGTTTCTTAGAACTTTTTGAAAGGAATAAAATTATTCATGTGAAGTTCTTAGCACAGGCTTCAGATAAGTGTGAGATATTATCGTGGTTACTTTTACTACATGTTGTAGTGGAAAGAAAATAGATTTTGAAGTCAGACACCTGAGTTCCAAATCAGGCTCTGCCACTAATTGGTTATAGTCTCTCAGAGTCTCAGTTTCCTCATTTGCGAAATGACTATGATAATATTTTATAGGGCATTGTGGAGATGAAATGAGATAATCTGTGTAAAGTATCTAATGCAATGTCTTATACACAGCAGATGGTGTATTAGTTTCCTATTGCAGTTATAACAAATTACCGCAAAGTTAGTGGCCGAAACAATACAAATTAATTATTTTATAGTTCCGGAAATCAAAAGTCTGAAGTGAGTCTTACGGGGCCAAAAACAGAGTGTCAGCATGCCTGGTTCCTTCTGGAAGCTCAAGAAAAGAAACCATTCCTTGTCTCTTCCAACTCTTTTCGTTGTTTATATTCCTTTCCTTGTGTCCATATCATTCCAATCAATGCTTCCATCATCATATTGCTTCTTTCTCGTCTTTCTGGTAATACCCTCTTTTGCCTCCTTCTAATAGGGATATTTGTGATTGCATTTGGGTTCAATTGAATAATCCAGCCAAATTTTTACACTTCAAGATCTTTAACTTAATTATATCTGCAGAATCCCTTTTGTCATATAAGGCAACATATTCCCAGGTTTCACAGGACTTGGAGATCTTTGGGAGACCATTATTCAGCCTACCATAGATGCTGATATGGTTTGGCCCTGTGTCCTTGCCCAAGTCTCATCTTGACTTGTATTCTTATAATTCCCATGTGTTCTGGGAGGGACCCAGTGGGAAATAATTGAATCATGCAGGTGGTTTCCCCTGTACGGTTCTAGTGATAGTGAATAAGTCTCTTGAGATCTGTTGGTTTTATAAGGGATTTCTGCTTTCACTTTAGACTCATTCTGTCTTACTGCCGCCATGTAAGAAGTGACTTTCACCTTCTGCCATGATTGTGAGGCCTTCTCAGGTACATGCAACTGTGAGTCCATTAAACCATTTTTCTTTCCAGTCTTGGGAATGTCTTTATCAGCAACATGAAAATGGACCAATACAGTAAATTGGTGCCAAAAAAGTGGGGTGCTGCTGAAAAGATATCCAGAAATTTGAAAGGAAGCAACTTTGGAACTGGGTAACAGAAACTGGAACAGTTTGGAGGACACAGAAGACAGGAAAATATTGGAAAGTTTGGAACTCCCTAGAGACTTGTTGAATGGCTTTGACCAAAATGCTGATAATGACATGGACAATGAAATCCAGACTGAACTGGTCTCAGATGAAGATGAGGAACTTGTTGGGAACTGGAGCAAAGGTGACTCTTGTTATGTTTTAGCAGAGAAACTGGTGGCATTTTGCCCCTGCTCTAGAGATTTGTGGAAATTCAAACTTGAGAGAGATGATTTAAGGTATTTGGTGGAAAAAATTTCTAAGCAGCAAAGCAATCAAGACATGACTTGGGTGCTGTTAAAAGCATTCAGTTTTATAAGGGAAAGAGAGCACAAAAGTTTGGAAAATTTTTGGCCTGATAATGCAATAGAAAAGAAAATCCCATTTTCTGAGGAGAAATTCAAGTCGGCTGCAGAAATTTGCATAAGTAACGAGATGCTGAATATTAATCACCAAGACAATGGGGAAAATATCTCCAGGGCATATCAGAAAGCTTTGTGGTATCTATAATAGGCCTGGAGGTATAGGAGAAAAAATGGTTTCATGTCCTGGGCTCAGGGTCCCTCTGCTGTCTGCAGTCTAGGGACTTGGTGCCCTCCATCCCAGCCACTCAAGTCATGACTAAAAGGGGCCAAGGTACAACTTGGACAATTTTTTCAGAGGGTGCAAACCCCAAGTCTTGGCAGCTTACATGTGGTGTTTAGCCTGCACAGAAGTCAAGAATCGAGGTTTGGGAACCTCCACCTAGATTTCAGAGAATGTATGGAAACACCTGGATGTCCAGTCAGAAGTTTGCTGTAGGGGTGGGGTGCTCATGGAGAGCCTCTGCTAGGGCAGTATGGAAGGGAAATGTGGGGTTGATGCCCCTACAAAGAGTCTTCACTGTGATGCTGCCTAGTGGAGCTAAGAGAAGAGGGCCACTGTCCTCCAGACCCCAGAATGGTAGATCCACTGACAGCCTGCACCATGTGTGTGGAAAAGCTGCATTCACTCAATGCCAGCTTGTGAAAGCAGCCAGGAGGGAGGCTGTACCCTGCAAAACCACAGGGGTGAAGCTGCCCAAGGTGATGGGAACACACCTCTTACATCAGCATGACCTGGATGTGAGACATGGAGTCAAAGGAGGTATTTTGGAGGTTTAAGATTTGACTGCCCTGCTGAATTTTGGACTTCCATGGGGCCTGCAGCCCCTTTGTTTTGGCCAATTTCACTCATTTGGAATGGCTGTATTTACCCAATGCCTGTATCCCCATTGTATCTAGGAAGTAGCTAACTTGCTTATGATTTTACAGGCTCATAGGTAGAAGGGACTTGCCTTGTCTCAGGTTAAGACTTCAGATTGTGGACTTTTGAGTTTATTCTGAAATGAATTAAAACTTTGGGGGACTGTTGGGAAGGCATGATTAGTTTTGAAATGTGAAGACATGAGATTTGGGAGGGGCCAGGGGTGGAATAATATGGTTTGGCTCTGTGTCCCCACCCAAATCCCATCTTGAATTGTACTCCCATATTTCCCATGTGTTGTGGGAGGGACCCGGTGGGAGATAACAGAATCATGGGGGCAGTTTCCCTCATACTGTTCCCATGGTGGTGAATAAGTCTCTTGAGATCTGATGGTTTTATAAGGGGTTTCTGCTTTTGTTTCTGCGTCATTCTCTCTTATTGCCACCATGTAAGAAGTGCCTTTTTTCTTCTACTGTGATTATGAGGCCACTCCAGCCACATGCAACTGTGAGTCCATTAAACTTATTTTTCTTTACAGTCTCATGTATGTCTTTATCAGCAGTGTGAAAATGGACTAATACAGATGCTTACTCTTCGTACTGTTAGAACCCAGTTCTTCTCAATACAGGGATACGTTCTTTACATTTCACTTCCTCATATCAAATTTGCATGGGAACTATTTATAAAGAATTTAAAAACAATAATGAAATGAAAAGTCAGTCTGAATCTTATTATCCCTGTACACCAAAAATTATAAACAATATTAATGATGAAATATTCCTCCCAGCCAGGCAGACCTCTCTCACTGCATTCCCTACCTGCCTGCCACTCCCATTTGTACATCACTATTTAGGAATGACTGTGAAGCCATGGGATTCAGAGATAGGTGGTTATTTGGGTATAGTGCTATCTTCTCTCCTCTACTTACCCCACCATCATTAATTCTTGGACTCAAGTTTCCTTTTATAACAAAATAACACTTATCCAAGGGCCCTGAAGGCTGCTTTGAGGCTAACGGGCATGTGTTAGGGATATTTTCTTCCACTACATTAGACAGTCATCTCCCATTTTCATTATAAATGTTCTCACAAGTAAGAGGTTTGTTTGGTGGATGAATTCATAGCTTCTCATAGCCTTTAATTTAGAATAAAAGAAATTATTCTATATTTCCAGGAAATCAGGCAGAGATTACCTAGTGGGAGGGTACATAAATTATTGTTAGGACAAACAGAAAATGAAGATATAATTAGAAGATGAAGGAAAGATGCAAAGAAAGGCTTATATGATCCATCTGTGCTCTGTGCACCTACAGCTGAAATTCAGGTTATAAATGGAGGTATAGCACTAGAGAGTGAGAGCTGGGAGAGATCTCACAGACCATTTATAATAAAGCCATCATTTTTACGTCAGAGAACTTGAGGCCCAGAAGGATAAAGATCTGTCCAAGCTCCTGCAATAAGCCAGGGATAGAAATGTCTTTTCTTGTGTTTTAAGAGGCAGATATTCTTGGTGTGAGACTGCTCCCCTCCTCCACCCATTTTTCTCTCTTTCTTACCCTTGTCCTTTAATTGATTTAAAAATGTTATTCTCTGGGTATATAAATGCCATATTACGTTATTTGGCTATCCATTGGCATTCTCTCTGTTGAGTCAGAGATTACCTAATATAAGGAGTCACATTGTTATTCATAACATAATTTGTAGCAACTTGTCTTAGTTGATTGGAACAAATCATTATCTACGTGCAAATAGAATTTAGGGGCCAGAATTGTGGCTCAGCGCTCACTGAGGGCTAGGTAGTTTGAACCTGTTACAGGGTCTTAGACCATATCCCTATCTTAGACATTCTTTTGAAGAAATTCTTTAATTGACTTAATTAGACAGGATAAATATGTATAAATCCATTCCTGCACTTGGGAGGACAATTGGGTATTTACATTAGGTTGCTGATGGCCTCTTAGTTCTAGCTATGGAGATGAAGGAAGATTGTCAGTATCCTGGGGGCATGTTAATATTAACATCTGACATACTGCTGGATGTTTTCATCGCTTAACCACCTAATCCTTGTAGATAGTCCAGGTTCCTGAGTATATGGTTATACCGTAGCAAAATAGTTACCATTGTGCTCATTGTGCTCAACAAGGCTGGTCTGAGGTATGTGGTCTGGGAGGTAGCAGTATGGGTAGGTTGCTGGCAGCTCCAGATTCACAGTCTGGCTCTGGATCTGTAGCTTCTCCCTCATTGTTCATTCCACATCCATCTTACAAGAACCAGTCGATGCCTATTTCTTTACCTTTGTTGACCTACGTTTTTTGCCTGATTTCTTGGTCCTTTATTGCCTTGACTCTAGGCCCAGTATTTTGTTGGCTGAGGCCTGACTTCGCAAGCTTTCAAGCCTGTGGGTCTCCTGGTCTTCCACACTTGAATGAGAGCCACTCTGCTGATAGGTTTTCTGCTTACATATTTTATAGACTGAGCTGCTATGTAAGATTTTTTTTTTTTTTTTCAGACTGAGGAGGAGGGAGAGTGCATGTTTCATTGCCAAAGAAAAGACCATTTTGAATATCACTGGCCTATATGGTGTGTAAGGGATCTTATCTGATTCTGTTTTAGGTATGTAGTAGAGCCTCAAATGTTAGCATATTTAATATTTTTGGGGTGGTCCTTTTGCTAAGATCCTCCATATTAGACTTAGGGGATCAATTTGTGGCAGCATTTGGGAATAATAAAGCTATTGTTCCTTGAGGGCCTGTAGAGACACATTTCAAGCATTTTCAAGTTATTTTGTTGCAGAGCTTTTAAAAGTATCCTGAGTTAGGATGGGACAGAATATTTATGTTAGGCAAAAACCAGTGGTAAGATTAGGTGCATTTGTGAAAGCCAAGCCATTCAACATGCTAAGTGTTTTACTTCTGCTTCTGCTATGTTATTTACAAGTCACAAAATGGCATTAATACATAGAAAGTTGATAATAGTGGCGTCAGAAATGATCACAGAACCTAACAATCAAATGACAATAAGAACATTAAAGTTCATGAGCTAGTGGAGGTTGAATACATTGAAAGCTTACTCTGTTTAAAGAGGGATATTAGGTATAATCATTTTGCTCTTTAAAAATCAATAGTCTAAATACCACAAGTTTCACAGTCTGTTTGCTTGGGTGGAGTCAGTGGAAATTGAACACAATTCTCAGAAATGCTTTTAGTAGGTGATAGTTGGTGTAGGAGGGAAAATTGTGGTGGGAAAATGTCAGAGGGAAAAAAAGATGTTTTTTAAGGCTTTATAAGTAATTCAGTCTTAAAAGAAATTTGCATTTTATAAAACATCTTCACCAATACATGACATGATATGCTACATCTACTTTATAGATCAACTCTGTATTATTTTGGTCAATGAGCTAGTTGGAGCAGGTGAAATGCAGTCAAAGCAAGGAAATTAAATTATGTAGGTGTCTGACTTTATATTGCAATTTCAAAAGTGATTTCACCCTTAAAGCTTTGTAGAAGTCAGAGATGTTCTCTTAAAATTTGTATTGCTGATTTTCAAAATGGCAAAGCTTTGGAGGCAAAGGTACTAAGTGGCACTGATTGAAACATCTTGGAGACTTGTATTCATTTAAAAGTTTGAATAATACAGTATTTTTTAATTGAAATTCTATCACTCTCAGGTACATTTAATGGTACTGTTTATTCTTTAACTTATTTAACAAATTTTTACATCTATGTGCCAGACACTTGTCTAAATGCTATGAATATAGCAGTGAACAAAACAGAGAAAATCTTCTATCAGGCTTGTCGTCTAGTGGAGGGAGAAAGACAAAAACAAATAATTGAAATATTAAATACAATGTAAAATTATAAGTATTAAACAAATTTAGCTTAATAGGGATCCCTAGCGGAGGTGCCTTAGTAAGTAGCTAATGATCTATAATTTTCACATCCATTTGCATATGTGTTATTGGTGAATAATGGACTGTTTCTAATAGTTGGTGGTTAAGAAATATAAATATGCATTTTGAAATTTTGTCTATGTTAATTTGCATATCAAACTTCTTTTTCAAATGATCAGATTTTCACATTATTATTGTTTGAATTAATGAGGTTCTCTTACAGACCATTCTATAGAATTTATATTTGTCTTTTGTTTCACAGTATATTAAGGAGAAATCTTAACTCTCAACTTTGGCATTAGATCAAAGGTGAAATCTCTAAACATGTAAAGAGTTTCTTCAGTTTGCTAAATAAATAAAAAATAAAAGCAAATGTAATTTAGAGAAGGCTTTGGAAGATACATATTACTGTGATTAGAAGAGACAAAAATTAATTGTTTCTGTTGACTTTTAATCAAAGGCCAGAAGAGAATACTCTTCTTTATGTACAAATAAACCTTCCAAGTCTTTCTTCTAAAGTCTTTTTGTTTATCCCATAGCCATTGACTGAGCATGCACTATCTGCAAAGCACTGTGCTAGAGAAGTGTGTGTATATATGTGTGTGTGTGTATGTGTGTGTGTGTTTGTGTGTGAGAGACAGAGTGAGAGAGAGAGAGAGAGAGAGGATTAAGAGGGCAAGAGAAGGGAATGAATGAAGTAGGGAAGGAATGAAGTGTGTGTGAGTTGAATCAGTTTTCATTATAGAGGAATGCACAGGTAAATAGGATAAAAATATTAAAATGGGTTCCCTGTAAAAAAAAATTTTAAATAACGTTTTATGTGAGTTCAAGGAAGAGAGTTTTTTCTTCTGCCTGGAAGGACTAGATAAAGTTTCATTCAGGAAGATATCTGGATTTGCTTATCTTTTCTTTGATGTCGTATTAAGCTGAGACTAGGGACTTGTTTATGATAATTTGATAAATACTAAAATATCCACCTGCAAAAAAATTTATCCCTTCTTGACTCTGCTATAGGGCTCTAAATTCCCATTGTTACATAATTCTTTGGAAGCTTGTTATAGCCCAATTGTTGTTAGATCAATGGGAAGAACATTTAAAACTATTTGGCTCCCGTTAATGCCTTAGTTGGGATTTGTTTCTCAAATAAACCATGAAGAAAATATTTCTGAGGGAATAGGACACAGAACTTGGAGGTTCTACTTGTCAGGATGGTGGAAAAAGGGGGTCAGGAATGGTCTAGAATGGTAGTCTAGAAGAAGGGTCTTGGCCCGGGAAGGCAGATGGCTGCATGAGTTTTCTGGGTACTTGTTGCTGAGGAATACAGAAAGACAAAAGGCAAACTTAGAACTTTGCCTGAACACCTAATCCCCTTCCAGTGTTCACTATCTCAGTGAATGGCAACTTAATCCATCCACTCATGCAACTGAACAACTGGTAGTAGCTACAGGCTGGAACTTGATGTGCCCTTTTCTTTCTTTCTCTACTCAGTCATGGAGGAGACACTGGTTGGAAGCTTAAGGCATGGCTGAAAACAGCTGAAGTCTCTTTTTTAATATATTGTTATGGCAGCTAAAAGTCAATATTGCATGCAAGAAAATTGTAGAATGAAGATTATTTATGCGTGTCATTCTACAGCTCCATAGTACTGTGGTAAACCTCAGAAACACTCATAGGCTCCAGAAAGTTTTTGATTCTAAGAGAGATTCGGGGTATCCTAAGCATCATTTTTTACTTCTCTCTCAAAGGGAATCAAGACTATTTTAAGAAATGATGATAATTTATGTTTTATGAAGCAAAATGTTTTTATTTTTATTTATTATTATTTTTGTGCTAAATTTTTGTGAGTACACAGTAATTGTATATATTTATGGGGTGCATGAGATATTTTGATATAAGCATGCAATGTGAAATAAGCACATCATGGAGAATGGGCTGTCTATCTCACCAAGTGTTTATCCTTTGAGTTACAAACAATGCAAATGCATTCTTTATTTTAAAATATACAATTAAGTTATTATTGACCATATTCACCCTACTGTGCTATCAATAGTAGGTCTTACTCATTCTTTCTAACTATTATTTTTTACCCATTAACTATCTCCATCTCCCGCCTCAGCCTTCCACTACTCTTCCCAGCCTCCAGTAACCATTCTTCTACTCTCTTTATGTCCATGAGTTCAACTTTTCCAATTTTTATTAGAACTCATAAACAAATTTAATAAAATTGCAGGATACAAAAGCAACATACAAAAATTAGTAGAATTTCTATGTACCAACAGTGAACAGTGTGATAAAGAAATAAAAGTATAATTCCATTTACAATAGCCACATATGAAATTAAATACCTAAGAAATAACGAAATAAGTGGAAGATTTCTACAATGAAAACTATAAAACATTGATGAAGGAATTGGAAGAGGACACTAAAAGCAGTTTCTCTATTCTGTTCCACTGGTCTATGTACCTGGTTTATGCCAGTACCAGGCTGTTTTGGTTATAATAGTACTGTAGTATAATGTAAAGTCAGGTATTGTAAAAAGTCAGTTTTGTTCTTTTTGCTTAGGGTAGCTTTGACTGTTCTGAGTTTTTTGTGGTTCCATATAAATTTTAGAATTTTTTCCATTTTTGTGAATAATGTCATTGGTATTTTGATAAGGATTGTATTGAATCTGTAGATCGCTTTGTGTAGTATGAACATTTTAAGAATATTGATTTTTCTAATCAATGAACATGGAATATTTTTCCATATTTGGTGTCCTTTTCAATTTCCTTCATCAGTGTTTTATAGTTTTTATTATAGATATATTTCACTTCCTTGGTTAAGTTAACTGCTAGGTATTTATTTTTTGTGTGGCTATTGTAAATGGGATTGCTGCTTTTGATTTATTTTTCAGATTGTTCACTGTTGGCATATAGAAATGCTACTGAGTTTTGTATGTTCATTTTGTATCCTACGACTTTATTGAATTTGTTAATCAGTTCTAATAGTTGTCATGTGTAGTCTTTAGGTTTTTCCAAATGTAAGATTATATCATTAGCAAACAAAGATAATTTGACCTCTTCCTTTTCAATTTGGATGCCCTTTATATCTTTCTCTTGTCTGACTGCTCAGGCTAGGACTTCCAGTACTATGTTGAATGTCAGTGGTGAAAGTGGGCATTGTTCTCATGTTCTAGATGTTACAGGAAAGGCTTTCAGTTTTTCCCCATTTAGTATGATATTGGCTGTGGGTCTGTCATATATGGCTTTTATTTTGTTGAGGTATGTTCCTTCCTTCCCCAGGTTTTTGAGTGTGTTTATTAGGAAGGGATGTTGAACTATATCACATGCTTTTTCGGCATCAGTTGGAATGATCATGTTTTTTTTGAGATGGAGTCTCACTCTGTCGCCCAGGCTGGAGTGCAGTGGCGCCATCCACTCACTGCAAGCTCCGCCTCCCCGGTTCATGCCATTCTTCTGCCTCAGCCTCCCCAGCACCTGGGACTACCGGCGCCTGCCGCCATGCCCGGCTAATTTTTTTGTATTTTTAGTAGAGACGGGGTTTCACCATGTTAGCCAGGATGGTCTCGATCTCCTGACCTTGTGATCTGCCCGCCTCGGCCTCTGAAAGTGCTGGGATTACAGGTGTGAGCCACCGCACCCAGACTTTTTTTTTTTGAGACGGAGTCTCACTCTGTCGCCTAGGCTGGAGTGCAGTGGCACGATCTCCGCTCACTGCAAGTTTGGCCCTCGGGTTCATGACATTCTCCTGCCCCAGCCTCGTGTGTAGCTGGGACTACAGGCGCCCGCCACCATGCCTGGCTAATTTTTTTTTGTTTTGTTTTGTATTTTTAGTAGAGAAGGGGTTTCACGGTGTTCACCAGGATGGTCTGGATCTCCTGACCTCATGATCCTCCTGCCTTGGCCTCCCAGAGTGCTGAGATTAAAGGCATGAGCCACCGCACCCGGACGATCATATGGTTTTAATCCTTCATTCTGTTGATATGATGTATCATTTTGATTGATTCTTGTATGTTGAACTACTTTTGCATTCCAGGGATAAATCCCGCTTGGTCATGATGAATGATCTTTCTAATGTATTGTTGAAATCGGTTTGCTATTATTTTGTTGAGGATTTTTGCATCAGTATTCATCAGATATATTGTCCTATAGTTTTATTTTATTGATGTGTCTAGGTCTGGTTTTGATATCAGGGTAATACTGGCCTTGTTGAATGAGTTTGGATGTATTCTCCCTTCCTCTATTTTTTGGAATAATTTGAGTAGGATTGGTATTAGTTCTTCTTTAAATGTGTGGCAGAATTCAGCCATGAAGCTGTTGGGTCCTGGGCTTTTCTTTACTGGGAGACTTTTTATTATGACTTTGATCTCCTTACTTGTTATTGGTCTCTTCAGGTTTTGGATTTCTTTTTGGTTCACTCTTGACAGGTTATATCAATCTAGGAATTTGTCTGTTGCTTCTAGATTTTCCAATTTCTTGGCATGTAGTTGCTCATAGTAGCCACTAATGACCCCTTGAATTTCTGTAGTATCAGTTGTAGTGTCTCCCTTTTCATTTCTGATTTCATTTATTTGGATCTTTTTTCTTTTTTTCTTCGTTAGTCTGGCTAAAGGTCTGTCAATTTTGTTTAACTTTTCAAAAAACCAACTTTTTGTTTCATTGATCTTTTGCATTTTAAAATTTCAATTTCACTTATTTCTGCTCTGATCTGTAATATTTCTTCTGCTAATTTTGAGTTTGGTTTGCTCTTGCTTTTCTAATTCTTTAAGATGCACTGTTTGAGTGTTTATTTGAAGTTTTCTCTTTTTTGAAGTAGGCACTTATACACTTCCCTCTGGTTATTGCTTTTGCTGTGTCCCACAGATTGTTTTCTTTCTTTCTTTTTTTGAGATAGAGTCTTGCTCTGTTGCCCAGGCTGGAGTGCAGCAGCGTGATCTCAGCCCACTGTAACCTCCATCTTCCGGGTCCAAGTGATTCTCCTGCCTCAGCATCCCAAGTAGCTGGGGTGTTTACAGGCATGCACCACCATGCCCAGCTAATTTTTGTATTTTTAGTAGAGACAGGGTTTCACCATGTTGGTCAGGCTGGTCTCGAACTCCTGACCTTGTGATCCATCCACCTTAGTCTCCCAAAGTGCTGGGATTACAGGTGTGAGCCACCATGCCTGGTGCCCATAGATTTTTATGTGTTGTGTTTCCAGTATCATTTGTTTCAAGAGATTTTTCAATTATCTTCTTAATTTCTTCATTGACCCAGTGGTCATAAACAACATGCTTCCGAATGACCACTGGGTCAATGAAGAAATTAAGAAGATAATTGAAAAATCTCTTGAAACAAATGATACTGGAAACACAACACATAAGAAGCATGTTGTTTAATTTCTGTGTATTTGTATAGTTTTCAAAATTCCTCTTATTACTAATTTCTAGTTTTATTTCATTGTGGTCAGAGGGGACACTCGATATCATTTCAATTTTTTGAATATTTTAAGACTCATTTTGTGACCTAACATAGGGTCTATCCTTGAGCATGATCCATGTACTGAGGAAAAAAATGTGTATTTGGAGCTCTTAAATAAAACATTCTGGAAATATCTACTGGATTCATTTGGTCTATACTGCAGATTAAATCTGATGTTTCTTTGTTGATTTTGTGTCTGGAAAATCTGTCCAGTGCTGAAAGTGAGGTGTTAAAGTCTCCAGTTATTATTTATTGGGGCCTATCTCTCTCTTTAGGTCTAGTAATTTTTTTAATATATCTGGGTGATCCAGTGTTGGGTATATATATATTTAAAATTGTTATATCCTCTTGCTGAATTGACCACTTTATCATAAAATAGTAACCTTCTTTGTCTCTTCTTACAGTTTTTGTCTTGAAATCTATTTTGTTTGATATAAGTATAGTAACTACTGCTCTTTTTTGGTTTCCATTGCCATGGAATATTGTTTTCCATCACTTTATTTTTAGTCTATGTGTGTCTGTATAGTTGAAGTGCATTTCTTATAGGGAACAGTTCAATGGATCTGATTTTTTTTTTTTTTAATCCATTCAGCCAGTCTATGTTGTTTGATTGGAGAATTTAGTCCATTTACATTCAATGTTATTATTGATAAGTAAGCACTTTCTCCGGTCATTTTGTTGTTTTCTGGTTGTTTTGTGGTCTTCCCTTCCTTCTTTTTTTTCTTTTCTTTCTTCCTCTAGTGAAGATGATTTCCTCTGCTGATGTGATTTATTTTCTTGCTTTTTGTTTGTTTGTGTATTCATTGTATGTTTTCTTGGTTTGAGATAACCATGAGGCTTGCCAATACTTTTTTTTTTTTATTTTTTATTTATTTTATTTTTTTTTTTGGAGATGGAGTCTCACTCTGTCACCCAGGCTGGAGTACAGTGGCATGATCTCGGCTCACTGCAACCTCCGCCTCCCAGGTTCAAGGAATTCTCCTGCCTCAGCCTCCTGAGAAGCTGGGACTACAGGTGCACACCACCACGCTCGGCTAATTTTTTTGTATTTCAGTAGAGACGGGGTTTCACCGTGTTGCCCAGGCTGGTCTCAAACTCCTGAGCTCAGGCAATCCACCTGCCTCAGCCTCCCAAAGTGCTGGGATTACAGGCGTGAGCCACTGCGCCTGGCCACCAATACTATCTTACGACTCATTTTAACCTGATAACAACACCACCATCTGTATATACAAACAAAAAGCAAAACAAAAGCTAATCATAATTCTGTGCTTTAACTTCATCCCCCCACTTTCTTTTTGTTGTTTCTATTTATATCTTATTGTATTGGCTATGTCTTGAAAAATTGTTGTAGTTATTATTTTGGGTATGTTCACCGTTTAGTCTTTCTACTTAGGATAAGAGTAATTTGCACATCACAGTTACAGTATTATGATGTTCTGTTTTTCTGTATACTTACTATTACCAGTGAGTTTTGTACCTTCATATGATTATTTATTGTTCATTAATGTTCTTTTCTTCCTGATCGAAGTACTTGCTTTAACGTTTCTTGTAGGGCAGGTCTGGTATTTATGAAATCCCTTAGCTTTTTTTTATATGGGACAGTCTTTGTTTTGCCTTCATGTTTGAAGAATAGTTTTCACTGGATATACTATTCTAAGGTAAAAGTTTTTTTTTTTTTTCCCCCTTCAGCACATTAAATATGACGAGCAACTCTCTCCTGGCCTGTAGGATTTCCACTGAAAAGCCTGCTGCCAAATGTATTGGAGCACCATTGTATGTTATTTGTTTTCCTTGTTGCTTTTAGGATCCTTTCTTTATCCTTGACCTCTGGGAGTTTGATTATTAAATGCCTTGAGGTAGTCTTTTTTGGGTTCAATCTGCTTATTGTTCCATAACCTTCTTGTATTTGAATATTGATACCTTTCTCTAGTTTGGGAAGTTCCTTGCTATTGTTCATGCGGATAAACTTTCTATCCTTACCACTTTTTCTGCTGCCTCTTTAAGGCCAATAACTCTTACATTTGCATTTTTGAGGCTATTTTCTAGATTATGTAAATGTGCTTTTATTTTAAAGTTTTGTCTCCTTTAACTGTGTATATTCAAGTAACCTGTCTTCAAGCTCTCTTCTGCTTGATCAATTCTGCTATTAAAGGACTCTGATGCATTCTTCAGTATGCCATTTGCATTTTTCAGCTCCAGAAATTCTTCTTGATTCTTTTATTTCAATCTCTTTGTTAAATTTATCTTTTAGAATTCTGAATACTTTTTCTGCATTATCATGAATTTCTCTGATTTTCCTCACTATATCTATTTTGAATTCTCTGAAAGGTCACATATCTCTGTTCTTCCAAAATTGGTCTCTTGTTCCTTATTTAGTACATTTTGTGATGTCATATTTTCCTGGGTGGTGTTGATGCTAGTGGATATTTTTCAGTGTCTGGGCATTAAAGGATTAGGTATCGATTGTAGTCTTAATATTGGTAACCATTCTTCTTAGGAAGGCTTTTCAGATATTTGAAAGGACTTGGTTGTTGTGATCTAAGCTGTATCTGCTTTAGTGGGCACCCCAAGCCCAATAACAATGTGCTTCTTGCAGACTTGTAGAGATACTGCCTTAATGGTCTTGGATAAGATCTGGTAGAATTCTTTGGATTACCAGGAAGAGACTCTTGTTCCCTTCCCTTACATTTTCCCAAACATACAGAATCTCTCTCTCTTTTTTGAGCCACCTAAATCTGGTGGTAGACACAAGCAGCCCTGTGGCTACCACCACTATGACTACACTGAGTCAGACCTGAAGCCATCATAGCACAGGGTCTCATCCAAGGCCTGCTGTAATTACTCCCTGGCTACTGCTTATGTTAGCTCAAGACCCTGAGGGTCTACAATCAGGAGGTGGCAAAACCAGCCAGGCCTGCTTTCTTCCCTTTAGGGTGGCAATGTTCTCCAATCCTTGGGCGAGTCCAAAAGTGCTGTCTGGGAGTCAGGGACTTAAGTAAAAATCCTCTGCTATCTACCTGGTGTTCTGTTGTACTGCAGCTGAGGTGGCATTCAAACCACATGAGGCAGTACTTGCCACTCTTTCCGCTCCTTTCCAAAGGCAGAGGAGCCTCACTCCATAGCCACCACTACCCTAGGCCATGAGGAGTGCTGCCAGGCTACTGCTGATGTTCTCTTAATGCCCAAGGGCTCTTAAGTCAGCTTGTCATGAATGCTGCCTGGCCCTGGACTCACTCTCCAGGGCAGCGGGCTTCCCACTGGCCCAGGGCAGGTCCAGAAATGCTGTCCAAGTGTCAAGTATTGGAATCAAGGACCCCAAGAGCATGCTTGGTGCGTTATCCCCTTGTGGCCTTGCTGGTACCTGAGGTACAAGACAAAGTACCCTTTACTTTTCTTGCTGCTTTTTGCAAGCAGGAGTACTGCCCTGTAGCCACCACAGATGCTTATGTGGTGAGTCTCAGCTGAAGCCAGCAAATCTCGGAGGTGCACCCAAGGCCCTGGCTGTAGTACCCGGGTATCACTAGTTATTCAGGGCCCAAGGGCTCTTCAGTTAGCAAGTGATGAATGCTTCCAGGACTGGGTCCTTTCCTTCAAGGCTACAGGTTTCCTTCTTGTCTGGGGTGTGTCTAGAAATGTGTTCTGGAAGCAAGGAGCTGGAATGGGGGCCTCATGACTCTGACAGGTACCCTTTCCTGTTGTGGCTGTGCCAGTATCTTAGATGTAAGATGCAGTTCTCCCAACTCTCTCTCTCCTCTCTTCAAGTGAAAGGAAGGGGTCTGTTATGGAGCTGTGAGCTGTACAGCCTGGGGTTAGAGGAAGTGTGATTGCAGCACTCCCTTGGCTTCCCCATCTGATGTCTCAGTATGTCATGTGCCCCTGCAGTTCACTGTCTCTGGGCCTAATTTAGCACTAGGACTCACCTAAGATTTGCAGTCCTTATGGCCTAGACTGCCTTTCAAGTTTACTTGGAGACAGAGAGTGCTGTAGCCTTTGGTAGCAAGGTTTGCAGGCACTCAAATTCGGATTGCTGGGATCTGCGATTCCTCTCTGGCAAGGGTTGGTTTAAAAGCTCCCCACATAGGTGGGCATCAGCTGAATCTTTCGAGGGTTTTCTTTCTGCTCCAACAAGAGAGTAATGAGTTCATTGCCTCACAATTGCTGTGCTCTCTCCTCCCCAGCACCCAGAGACAGAGACGCTCTCCACACCATGCTGGTGATGCTGGGTGGGGGATGGGTGGTATTGACAGTTCAGTACTGTTTTTTTCTATCTCTTCAGTGCCTCTTTCGGTAATACATAGTTAAAACCAGGTACTATGAGTGCTCACCTGATTTTTCATTCTTTTGAAGATGCTTTTTTCTTTGTAGATAGTTGTTAACTTGGTGTCCTTGTGGGGGAACAACAGTAGAGGTTTCTATTCTGCCATCTTGCTCTGCCCTCCAAAGTTGAAAAATATTTTTATTTTTAAAGTTTTGCTATGAGATATAACTTCCCTTTTGTATATATGTATTATTACTTTAATATAGTTGAGTTTTTGAAAAAAATGATAGAGGATACACGTACTAAATTAGTTTCTATGTATGTCTATGTTGAGATTAGCTAATATTCCAAGTCAACATAAACTAGGCACCAATGTATACTTGATGTCAGTTTCCCAAATTGCAAGCATAGGGCAAAAGTGTAGATATATAACTGATAAAGAACTAACTTAAACAATTTTGCACTCATGTCAAAAGATTGCTGTGACAGTTAAATGGGATAATATATGTAAAACATTTAGAATAGCATCTGACACATAGTAAGCACTATGTGTCTTTGTTGTTGATGCTATTACTGTTGTTAAAAAATTATACTACAGTATATTTGTGTGTATATATATGTGTGTGTGTGTGTGTGTGCATGCGTGTGTGTGTATAAAGGGCTTGACTTTAGTTTTAAAATATCTACAATTTGTTCTGTTAAGTACTACCCAGCGTAGGTTTCCCAGGGCTTAGATTTAATCAACAATTCTAAATTATCTTCAGAAATCCAAGAGAAACACATAGGTATGTAAATATGAATAGAACAATGGTATAATATTCATTATTTATATTTAATTCTATTAACATGGTTTATTTGCATCTTATAACTATTTTCCTTTATAATCAAGTAAATGCCATTATAGTTGTCATGATTTTACTAATATTCAATGTGTGGCTTGAAAAGTTAGCTCTTTATCATTTATTTATTGTTTAGCACTGTGCTTACAATTTGGGAAACTGTTGTCAGGTATGCATTGATGCCTAGTATTTATATTGACTTGGAAAATTAGCTAATCTCACTCTAGGCACGGAAATCTGATTTAGTACATGTATTCTCTATAATGTTTTTGTTTGTTTGTTTGTTTTGAGACAGAGTCTCACTCTGTTGCCCAGGCTGGAGTGCAGTGGCGTGATCTTGGCTCACTGCCAGCTCTGTCTTCCGGGTTCATGCCATTGGCCTACCTCAGCCTCCTGAGTAACTGGGACTATAGGCACCTGCCACCACGCCTGGCTAATTATTTTGTATTTTTGGTAGAGATGGGGTTTCACCGTGTTAGCCAAGATGGTCTCGATCTGACCTTGTGATCTGCCCGCCTCGGCCTCCCAAAGTGCTGCAATTACAGGCATGAGCCACCGAGCCCGGCCTGTATTCTCGATAATCAACCCCAGTGTACAGATGAGGAAACTGAAGAATGTTAACAATAGTAACTCAAATTTCTCTGACTTTTGACTCTGCTTACTTATATAAGGCCTCTAGCTCCTTGCAGATCTCCTAATTTCACTCTTCCCTATCCTTTATTATTTCTGAGTGTCCAGATACAGCTTGTGAATCTACACAGCTTGTGTTGTGTGCTTCTGTTGGATAGTTATGCTTCTGTGTGTACCTTACCTATCACTAGTTTCCCACTAGGTACTATTGCTCCTCTGTTAGGCAGTATAGTCTATTGTGCGTTTTGGGGAGAGTGGAGGTACTTTTTATTTGTACTCTATTGACTCTTAGAAGGTGGCATCATTGATTCATTATCCCTCACGGGAAAAAGCAGTCTTCTGCTGGGTGCCCCCACACTTTCCTTGGACACTATTGCTGCTTTTCTAGACAACCCTCTAGAACACTGATAGTAGCAAAGGTGAACTGTCTTTTGTGATAAAGAGACCCCTCTTTTGCTTTGTTCTACATGATTAGTAGAGTTGAGAACAGTCTGTTTATCTCTGAATGTACTAGAATTTTTTTATTGAAACCGCATTTTGCAACTTTTACACATAATACTCTCTCTTTTCAGAGTTTAGGACAGAGGCTGGGCCAAGGACAGATTTGAGTCATATGTTATATGTGGAATTACTACTCCCTTCAGATGACTAAGATTTGTTGATGGGTTGAGTTTTTGTCTTTTCCCATCTCTCTCTCTCTCTCTCACTTCCTGTAGGATGAATTTCCTCTTAATAGCCTCTTTGTCCCCCAGTTTATCCTTCCAGATTTGTTCAAGGATTTCTTAACCAATAGTTTAGGCTCAAGTTTGGCTCATTTTCATAGAGAAGAGACCATTTGGTTTTGCAGTACCCCGTGTGTCCTCTTCAAGGTGTGAGTCATCAACAAAGATAGAATTCTGGTGCAATTTGATTTTTGTAAAAATAGAGTGGTTTCAGCTGATGAAGCAGAACCATTAGGAGCTATCAAGTTGTGCTGCTTAAATGCATTTTTACATTTCAACCTTTTCAAAGATTTTAATTAAAAAGAATGTCCCTTAGTACCCAATACTCCAACCAGTACTCCTTTCCCTTTTTGAGTTTATGCAGCATATAATTTTTTTTCATGAATTCTGTCAGCACATTAGTAAGAGAATATTGTGAAAGTAAATAGCTTTTTATCAAAATTAAGCAGCTTTGCAAGGATACAGTTCCATCTGGATATATTTTCAAAATGCATGGGTGCAAAGAAAACTCTCCCTGTTGCTGAGATACAAATATTTTATTTTTTCGTGATTGAGTGTTGGTAGTGCTTGAATTTAAAGAAAAGCATGCATTAGAGAATTGCTAGTGGTTTCATGGGGGTAATTTCAGTAATATTCCAGCCCTTGAAGTTTATTATGAGAAGGTTTGAGAGCTTGGGGTCAGATTAGTGTTATTTAGACTAATGCCCATGGATCAATCCTTCAACAATATTGCCAAACCAAACTAATGTAATCAAATAGAGGATTCCTCTATTGTGGCGCAGTCAAGTTTTCAAAGTTGACAAGTAAGATGAATTTAGAAGAGAGAGAGTTTATTAGACAATATAAAAATAAAAGTCAATCTTAAAGCTTACCAATGAAAAATAGGCATTTCAACTGTGCAAACTGAACACAGCTGAAATGCTAAGGTCATTTCTTGTGTAGAAAGGGAGACACAATTTCATTCTGATTCTACTGACATTTTGCTTTCTAGGTGTTAGGCACTGAGCTAAGTGCTTAAGATAGCTTAATAAAATGTGATTTACAAATCTCTAAAATTCTTTAAAAAGGAATACTTAAAGGAAGAGGTTCATATACATCTTATTTCTCAAATTGAAATTAGTTTAATAATTACAAAATGTGTTTACTGAAGAAACATTAGGAAATATAGTCAAGGAAAACATTTCTAAAAATCAGTTATAATTTTATTATCCAGAAATAACCATTGTGGCATCTGGGTGAACATTTTTCCAGGACCATTTCTATGCATGTACTTCATTTTATAGGGATATATTTCTAAAACAGCTTACAGTCTTTCCAACTTGCCTTCTTCTTGACTGTAGCATGCTAATTATTATTTAGCTTCATAGTGATCACTCAAAGTCAGGATTATAAACATCGGTTTTTAGTCTGTTTTTGCTATATGAAGTCTTCATTCTAGAGTTCTAAAAGAGAGGCAGCCAAGAGGCTACTTTGAATCTAAAGGAGGATTTAGGACTCAGAGCAATACCACAATAGAGCAAGAGTGCAAATTTCAGACATTATTCTGAATTATCTATGGATTCTCTACTTGATTGGTAGGATGTTTTGAAATAATGCTTTAGTCTCAAGGGAGGGAATATGCATACTTATTTAAATAGATTAGTTGAAGCAAAACTGGACCATGGGTTTAACTGTTGTAACTAGTAGGCAGACTAGTTGATGGGTTATATAAGATTGTAGTATGAGATATACTAGAAAACATATCAAAGAGATTCCTCCAAAGATCTCTCTCACCACCTACTTCAGTGATGTACAGCATTCACCATTAGAACTACTTCCTTGGTACAGGGCATTAAAATCTCTGTGAAAATACAAGTATGTTATATGAGAGGGAAAATACCATCATCCAGAAACATCTGAGTTTGAATGAGTAATGGAACTCAGCAAATAGCACAGTGCCTGGCACATAGTTTGTATGACAACTAATTTATTAATTGGATGTTGACAAAAGGGCACAGAGGATTTGATATAAGCTTGAACAAAATGACCCAGAAAAGCATCAAACACAAAAACAGCTTCTCTGCTGTTCTCAGTTTATGGAATGTGTAGTGTTCACAGCTTTTGGAATGGTGAACATCCCAAATAGAACAGATGAGGAAAATGTGTTGTACCTTTTGCTACTCTGCAAATGGTATTTGGACAGAAGATCAAATTCCCTAATCAAATTTTAGTTGGATATTTATCTGGAGATGACCAGAGAAAAACTGAGTATATTTAAGGGTAAGGAAAGTTACCCAGTTTTCTAAATTGGGATGATGTTATTACCACATTTCAACAAGGACATTCTAACCCAAGGGTATGAGGCAATTATTTGAGTGGTGAAAACAAGTCTCATTCTCAGTTGATTTATGGTTGATGCTTCAGATCAAGAGTTTGCTCCTCTCCTTCCAGAGCACTCTACTTACAGGAAAGCTACTCGAGAGTAAAGAGTATAAATGCTGAGTTGAGTAGTAAAGTTAGACTGCTTGGCTTGGGAGTCAGGATCTACTTACCCTGTCTGATGAACAGTTACCACCCAGAGAAACATGGCAGAGTATTGGATTCTGAAAAGACAAGAAGCAGTTTGACCAACATTTGATAAAGAGGAAAGAAATTGGGCACCTGGGGTGCTCTCTTAGCCAGGAGTCAGGGTACCATTCTGAGTATCTCTACATCCAGAAAGGAAGGAATTTAGGGAAGCTTGAAAAGAAGGAGAAAAAAAATGCCCCAGAAGATAAGACTGCTTCTGTATCACTTTACCATGGCCAGCACAATATTCTTAGGCCCATGAGATCCAGGAGAGGTAGGAGTTTCAGGATATTCTGTTGGTTTTGCTTCTATTTTCTCTTCTCATTGCTTGGATTTTATATTTTTCTCTATGGACAAAGAGAACATTTTGTACTAGCTTTGGATGAAGAAATAGCTGTAAGTGTTAAAAAATGCCAGGAAGTAAAAACTCAGTTAAAAATTTATTTACCTTTCTGCCATCAGCTTTTCTTTTTATGGGCAGATATTTTAGTTATGAAAATTCCATTAATGGTATGAATATCAGGAGAAACCCAATAAATGTAAAGTAATGCACTTTAATAGATGCTCAAATTTAATTTTTGTATTTTTTATTTTAGAAATGCTCTTAAAAATATGTGGCTCTTGTCTTTGGTGAGAGAGAGATGAAAAAAAATCTATGCATTCCAGGAAGCAGAGCAGTTTTAATTAAAAATGTCAGTCTAATTTGTCTTCCTCCCGGAGCTACCAGTATTTTGCCTTTGGGCTGTTGTGTAGACTTGTGTATCATTTGTCTGAATATAAATAACTCTCATTTTCACACTTGCTTTTTCTTGCCTAAATCCTGTGTAGGATTTAGACAACCTAAAGTTTGTCAAATGGTTGGTTATAGTGGCAAATTAATTTCATATCTGGTGTGTGTATGTATATATGTGCTTAAATATAAGTATAAATATATATATATCTCTATATCCTGATATATGTGTGTCTATTTGTGTGTGTGTGTGTGTGTATATATGTGTGTGTATATTTATATATATATATAAACTTAGGAACAGAAGACGATTTTATCTTTTGTGTGAATGAAACAAGAAAATATCGTCATGTTGGGGGTCCCCATGATCACCCTTCAATGGGATGATTCACTAGAAGGACTGACAGAACTTACAAAAGCTGTTATAGTTATCATCATCATACATTACAATAAAAGGATACAGATAAAAATCAATAAAAGGTAAAGATGCATAGGGCAGAGTCCACAAGAAATAGGTGTATTCTTCCAGTTGTCCCCTCCCACTGGAGGGACACAGACAGCACTTAATTTTCCCAGCAACCATGTGTGACAATATGAGAAAAGTGTTGTTAAACAGGATTGCTCATCCAAGACTTGATTGCCAGGGTTTTATTGGATGTCAGCCATTTAAGCATGCAAAGCATAACTGACCTTAGCTACTCAGTCTCCAGCATCTCTCTGTCCTCATCAAACTGATTCAGTGTGGCCCAGGGCCCCAGATGTTCATGATAAATCACACTGTTAGCATATTCTATCTGATGTGTCCCAAGGCTCTGGGTATACAGACATTTAATCAGGCAGCATATTCCAAGGGTTTAGAAGTTATTTCACAGGACCCTATCAAAGGTCAGTCCTAAGAACCTTTGGAATGTGTAGGATTTAGACAACCTGGGACTTCTGAGATTACCCTTTACTACACAGTGGTGGTGCCAAATACAAAGGCTTTTCACATCAACCGGAGTGCTGGATTACTTCCTTGGGAAAATGGTAAAGGCACCATGGTTGCTTTGCCTTTAAAATGTTGAAGCCAAGTGGACAAACACTGCCTTACCTCAAAGGTGCCTTTTCTGTTGTGTATATGTTCTAAGGGGAGACTAAGTAGCATTGTGGAGGCCAACAACAGAGGCCTGATTTGTGGAACAGCCAGTATCGCTGGTACTATGTGCATTGTCTCTAGAGGGCCGTGTGTCAATGTTAAAATATCATATGGAAGAGGAAACACTACTTGGTTAACTATTTCTTTATCTGTGTAAATTTCTTTATCCTATTATACAGCATAAAATCTGGCAGAGAAGAAAACACTGGGGAATGATGAATGAACATTTTTATTGGGAAAACTGAGAACAAAAGTCTGGAGTGAAGAGTGACAAAAATGGTTAAGCTTGTGACCACACATGGGTATTTCTGAGAATCAACAGGGAATTCTGAGGGCGGGATGTATGAAGAATATTCAATAAATATTAATTCAATATGAAGATACATTCCTCTAACTTCCCAGTTTTCTTGGAGGGCAGACTGTGAGAATATGATATGTTTTTGGTTTTGTGTTTACTTGTCAATCTCACTTCGTTTCAAACATTTAGAAGAATATAATGAATATATAGGATATCTGGGTATCCATGACTTATATTTAAGACTTCTTACTTTTAATAACAAGATTAATTTCAGACCCCACCTGTGGGTAGAGCACCAGCTGGATACAGTGGTGAGAATTTAAAGGAAAGCCATGGCACTGATGGTTAAAAGGTGAACTGTAGTATCAGGTAACAAACTGGATCTTATTCAACATAGAGCAAGGTTTAGTATAAAGACCAGTTTACTCTTATGGTATCAATGTAAAATTTTACATCTAGAAACTTGAATTATCCAGCAAATATACATTTTTTATTCAAATGGTATTTTAAAATTATACTGAGTCCTCTGTGATTTGGATACTAAATTTATAAAAAGGTAAATTTAAGGAGCATGTAGCAAACATAGATCTGAATAAACTTGGTCCTTTAATATTAGTAGTGATGGCTGAACATGTTTAATGAGCAGACAACTTCATAGGAATAACTTGTCAAAACAGTAAGGTCTACTAAAAAATTTGAAGCTGAACTAGAAACTCAGTTTTATGTTTCTCTTTTTAAATTTATGGAAAATAGAATTGTTTGTATTTCGGGTCCTGCCAAAGTGGTTGCATAAAAGAACATCCTGTATTTTTCAGTAATTAATTTTAAAATGGTTTCAGATTTTGTTAAAGAGAAATTGATTTGATAATTGTTCTGTCTTCCAAATGTGTTTTAATTTTATACTGTACAATTCAAAGGCTGTGTAACTTTTACTTAAGGAGCCACCTAATTTTAATTATTCTTATCTCTGTTTTTCCTCTCCTCTTTTCTGCTGCTCTGATTTTTGCTCTCTGAGACTCTCTCCCTTGCCACCTTTTCTCCCTGTGTTCATCCACCCATCTATCTATTGAATAATTATTTTACATCCTCCTATTTACAAGTATAATACTAATTACTTGGGGCACAGAGATGAGTAAAGCTCACATCATTTCCTTAAGAATTGCTACATCTGCACCTATTCAGTGTTGTCAGTCTTCTTGTGATTGTAAAATATATACTAATTGTGGCTTTAATTTGTATTTCTCTGATAATTAATGAGTTTGAGCACCTTTTCAAGTACTCATTGGTCATTCATATAGTTTATTTTGTGAGATGTCTAGATCTTTGGCTAATTTTTATTGGATTGTGTGTCTTTTTATTATTGCATTGTAGGAGTTCTTTCAAAGTTCTGGATACAAGTGTTTTCTCAAATAATATACATTGAAAAAATATTTTCCATTCTGTGGCTTTACTCTTTTTTTCCAGATTTATTGAGGTATCATTGATTGATAAATAAAAAATGTGTATGTTTAAGGTATACAACATAATGCTTTGATATATGCATTGTGAAATAATCACCACAATCAAGCTAATTAACATATCCATCATCTTGCATAGTTACCTTTTTTGGTGAGAATATTTAAGGTGTAATTTCTTAGCAAATTTCAAATATATAATACATTATTAACTAATGTCACCATGCTATACATTAGATAATCAGAACTTATTCATCATATAACTGAAAATTTATGCCCTTGGATGAACATCTTCCTATTTTCCCACAATCCCCAGCCTCTGGTAACCACCATTCCACTCTCTGTTTTGGTAAGTTTGACTTTTACAGATTCCACATATAAGTGAGACCATGAAGTATTTATTTGTTTTTTTGTGTCTGGCTTATTTCCCCTACCATAATGCCCTTCAGACTTATTCATGTTGTCTCAAATAGCAAGATTTCATTTTGTTAAGCCTAAATAATATTACACACACACACACACACACACACACACACACACACACACACAGGTTTAGTATCCCTTATCTGGAATGGGAGTGCTTGGGAGCAGAAGTGTTTTGAATTTTGAATATTTTCAAGTTTTGAAATGTTCACATAAATATAATAAAAGATCTTGAGGATGGGTCCCAAGTCCAAACACAAAGTTCATTTATGTTTTATATATACCCTGTACACATAACCTGAAGGAAATTTTATAGAATATTTTAAATAATTTTGTGCATAAAACAAAGTTTTGACTGGAAGCTATCACAGGTCAGGTGTGGAATTTTCCACTTGTGGTGTCATGTCAGCACCCAAAAATTGTTAATTTTGGAGTATTTCAGAGTTTGGATTATTGCTTTAGGGATACTTAACCACATTCTTTATCCATTGATTTGTTGACGGGCACTTAAGTGGTTTCTAGTTTCTATATCTTGGCTATGGTGAATGATGCTACAATTTACAAAGCAGGGCAGTTATCTCTTTAAAATAGTGATTTAATTTTTTTATATATACCCAGAAATGGAAGTGTTAGATCACATAGTAGTTCTATTTTTAATTTTTTGAGGGGCCTCTACACTTCCATATAACCAGTTTAGCAAGAAACATAAATGACCTCATGGAGCTGAAGAACACAGCACAAGAACTTTGTGATGCAAACACAAATATCAACAGCTGAATCAATTAAGTGGAAGAAAGAATATTAGAACTTAAAGACTATGTTGCTGAAATAAGGCGGGCAGGCAAGATTAGAGGAAAAAGAATGAAAAGGAATGAACAAAACCTCTGAGAAATATGAGACTGTGTAAAAAGACCAAAGCTACGACTGATTGGAGTACCTGGAAGATACAGGGAGAATGGAACCAAGTGGAACACAACTTCAGGATATCATCCAGGAGAACTTCCCCAACCTAGAAAGACAGGCCAACATTCAAATTCAGGAAATACGGAGAGCCCCAGTAAGATACTGCATGAGAGGATCAACCCCAAGACACATAATCATCAGAATCTCCTAGGTCAAAATGAAGGAAAAAAATGTTAAGGGCAGCCAGAGAGAAAGGCCATGTCACCTACAAAGGGAAGCCTATCAGACTAACAGTGGACCTCTCAGCAGAAGCCCTACAAGCCAGAAGAGAGTGGGGGCCAATATTCAACATTGTTAAAGAAAATAATTTTCAACTCAGAATTTTATATCCAGCCAGACTGAGCTTCGTAAGTGAAGAAGAAATAAAATTCTTTCCAGACAAGCAAATGCTGGGGGAATTTGTCACCACCAGGTCTGCCTTGCAAGAGCTCCTGAAGGAAGCAATAAAAATGGAAAGGAAAAACTGGTACCAGCTACTGCAAAAACACACTGAAGTACAAAGACCAATGATACTATGAAGAAATAGCCTCAACTAGTGTGCAAAATAACCAGCTAGCATCATGATGACAGGGTCAAATTCACACATAGTAATACTAACCTTAAATGTAAATAGGCTAAATGCACCAATGAAAAGACACAAATTGTCAAGTTGGATAAATAATCAAGACCCATCTGTGTGCTGTATTCAAGAGGCCCATCTCATGTGCAAAGATGCATAGGCTCAAAATAAAGGGATGGAGGAAAATTTACCAAGCAAATGGAAAGTAGAAAAAAGCAGGGGTCGCATGCCTAATTTCTGACAAAACAGACTTTAAACCAACAAAAATTTAAAAAGACAAAGAAGGGCATTACATAATGGTAGAGGGATCAATTCAACAAGAAGAGTTAACTATCCTAAATATAGATGCACCCAATACAGCAGCACCCAGATTCATAAAACAAGTTCTTGAAGATCTACAAATAGACTTAGACTCCCACATAATATTAATGGGAGACTTAAACACCCCACTGTCAATATTAGACTGATCATCAACACAGAAAATTAACAAGGATATTCAGGACTTGGACTCAGCTCTGGATCAAGAGGACCTGATAGATATCTACAGAACTCTCCACCCCAAAACAACAGAATATACATTCCTCTCCGTGCTACATGGCACTTACTTTAAAATCAGTTATGTAATTGGAAGTAAAACACTCCTCAGCAAATATAGAAAAAAAAAAAACTGAAATCATAACAAACAGTCTCTCAGACGGCAGTGCAATCAAATTAGAACTCAAGATTAATAAACTGACTCAAAACCACACAACTTCCTGGGAATTAAACAACCTGCTTCTGAATGACTCCTGGGTAAATAAAAAAATTGAGGCAGAAATCAAGAAGTTCATTGAAACCAATGAGAAAAAAGAGACAACATACCAGAATATCTGGAGTGGCTAAAGCAGTGTTATGAGGGAAATTTATAACACTAAATGCCACATCAGACAGCTAGAAAGATCTGACATTGACACCTAACACTGACACCTAACAACTAAAAGAACTAGAGAAGCAAGGGCAAACAAATCCAAAAGCTAGCAGAAGACAAGTAATAACTAAGATTAGAGTGGAACTAAAGGAGATAGAGACATTAAAAAAACCCTACCAAAAAATCAATGAATAGACCACTAGCTAGGTTAGTAAGGAGAAAAAGAGAGATAAATCAAACAGACACAATAAAAAATGATAAAGGGAATATCACCACTGACCCCAAAGAAAAACAAACAACCATCAGAGAATACTATAAACACCTCTATGCAAATAAGCTAGGAAATCTAGAAGAAATGGATAAATTCCTGGACAAGTATACCTTCCCAATACTAATCCAGGAAGAAGCCGAATCCTTGAATAGATCAATAACAACTTCTGAAATTGAGGCAGTAATAAATAGCCTACCAACCATAAAACACCCCAAATCACATGGATTTATAGCTGAATTCTACCAGAAGTACAAAGAGGAGCTGGTACCACTCCTTCTGAAACTATCCCAAACCGTTGAAAAGGAGGGACTTCTCCCTAACCCATTTTATGAGGCCAGCATCATCCTGATACCCACACCTAGCAGAGACACACAAAAAAGGAAAACCTCAGGTCAATATCCCTGATGAACACCAGTGTTAAAATCCTCAGTAAAATTCTGGCAAACTGAATTCAGCAGCATATCAAAAAGCTTATCTACCACGATCAAGTTGGTTTGGTCCTGGGTTGCAAGACTGGTTCAACATATGCAAATCAATAAACATAGTTTATCACATAAACAGGATCAATGACAAAGATCACATGATCATATCAATAGACGCAGAAAAGGCCTGCAATAAAATTCAGCATCCCTTCATGTTAAAAGCTCAAAATAAACTAGGTATTGATTGAACATATCTCACAATTTATGACACATCCACAGCCAATATCATACTGAATGGGCAAAAGGTGGAAGCATTTTCTTTGAAAACTGGCACAAGACAAGGATGCCTCTCTCACTACTCCTATTCAACATAGTATTGGAAGTTCTGGCCAGGGCAATCAAGCAAGAGAAATAAATAAAGGGTATTCACATAGGAATAGAGGAAGTCAAATTATCTTTCTTTGCAAATAACATGATCCTATATCTAGAAAACCCCATCGTCTCAGTCCAAAAGTTCCTTAAGCTGATAAGCAACTTCAGCAGTCTCAACATACAAAATCAATGTGCAGAAATCACAAGCATTCCAAAAGATGAATATTAGGCAAGCAGAGAGTCAAATCACGAATGAACTTCCATTCACAATTGCTATAAAGAAAAGAAAATACCTAGGAGCAAAGTTAACAAAGTCTGTGAAGGACCTCTTCAAAGACAACTAGAAACCACTGCTCAGGAAAGTAAGAGAGGACACAGACAGATGGAGGAACATTCCATGCTCATGAATAAGAAGAATCAATATTGTGAAAATGGGCATACCACCCTAAGTAATTTAGAGATTCAGTGCTATTCCCATCAAACTACCATTGACATTCTTCTTAGTAAAAACTACATTAAAATTAGTTAGTAAAAACTACTTTAAAATTCATGTGGAACCAAAAAAGAGCCCTTATAGCCAAGACAATCCTAAGCAAAAAGCACAAAACTGGAGGTATCATACTACAGGACTTCAAATTATACTACAAGGCTACAGTAACCAAAACAGTGTGGTACTGGTAGCCAAACAGACATTTAGACCAATGGAACAGAATAGAGATCTCAGAAATAAGACCACACATCTACATTCATCTGATTTTCAGCAAACTTGACAAAAAACAATGGGGAAATGATTCCCTGTTTAATAAATAGTGCTGAGAAAACTGACTAGTCATATGCAGAAGACTGAAACTGGACCTTTTCCTTACATCTTATACAAAAATTAACTGACAATGTATTGAAGACTTAAATGTGAAACTCAAAACCATAAAAACCCTAGAAGGTAATCTATGCAATAGCATTCAAGACATAGGCATGGGCAAAGGTTTTATGATAAAATCATCAAAAGCAATTACAACAAAAGCCAAAATTGACAAATGGGATCTAATTAAACTAAAGAGCTTCTGCACAGCAAAAGAAACTATCTTTAGAGAAAACAGGCAGCCTACACAATGGGAGAAAATATTAGCAATCTACCCATCTGACAAAGGTCTAATATCCAGAATCTACAAGAAACTTAAAGAAATCACCACCAGGCCTGCCCTACAAGAGATCCTGAAGGAAGCACTAAACATGGAAAGGAACAACCAGTACCAGCCATTGCAAAAACATGCCAAAATGTAAAGACCATCGATGCTAGGAAGAAACTGCATCAACTAACAAGAAAAATAACTAGCTAATATCACAATGACAGGATCAAGTTCACATATAACAATATTAACCTTAAATGTAAATGGACTAAATGGTCCAATTAAAAGACACAGACTGGCAAATTGGAAAAGAGTCAAGACCCATCAGTTTGCTGTATTCAGGAGACCCATCTCACATTCAGAGACACACATAGGCTCAAAATAAAGGGATGGAGGAAGATCTACCAAGCAAATGGAGAACAAAAAAAAAGCAGGGGTTGCAATTCTAGTCTCTGATAAAACAGACTTTAAACCATCAAAGATCAAAAGAGACAAAGAAGGCCATTACATAATGGTAAAGGGATCAATTCAACAGGAAGAGCTAACTATCCTAAATATATATGCACCCAATACAGGAGCACCCAGATTCTAAAAGCAAGTCCTTAGAGACTTACAAAGAGACTTAGACTCCCATACAATAATAATAGGAGACTTCAACACTCCACTGTCAACATTAGACAGATCAACGAGACAGAAAGTTAACAAGGATATCCAGGAATTGAACTCAACTCTGCACCAAGCGGACCTGATAGACATCTACAGAACTCTCCACCCCAAATCAACAGAATATACATTCTTCTCAGCACCACATTGCACTTATTCCAAAACTGACCACATAGTTGGAAGTAAACCACTCCTCAGCAAATGTGAAAGAATAGAAATTATAACAAACTGTCTCTCAGACCACAGTGCAATCAAACTAGAACTCAGGACTAAGAAACTCAATCAAAACCGCTCAACTACATGGAAACTGAACAACCTGCTCCTGAATGACTACTGGGTACATAACGAAATGAAGGCAAAAATAAAGATGTTCTTTGAAACCAATGAGAACAAAGATACAATGTTTCAGAATCTCTGGGACACATTTAAAACAGTGTGTAGAGGGAAATTTATAGCAGTAAATGCCCACAAAAGAAAGCTGGAAAGATCAAAAATTGACACTCTAACATCACAATAAAAAGAATTAGAGAAGCAAAAGCAAACACATTCAAAAGCTAGCAGAAGGCAAGAAATAACTAATATCAGAGCAGAACTGAAGGCGATAGAGACATAAAAAACCCTCCAAAAAATCAATGAATCCAGGAGCTGGTTTTTTCAAAAGATCAACAAAATTGATAAACTGCTAGCATGACTAATAAAGAAGAAAAGAGAGAAGAATCAAATAGATGCAATAAAAAATGATAAAGGGGTTATCACCACTGACCCCACAGAAATACAAAGTACCATCAGAGAATACTATAAACACCTCTATGCAAATAAACTAGAAAATCTAGAAGAAATGGATAATTTCCTGGACACTTACACTCTCCCAAGACTAAACCAGGAAGAAGTTGAATCCCTGAATAGACCAATAGCAGGCTCTGAAATTGAGGCAATAATTAATAACCTACCAACCAAAAAAAGTCCAGGACCAGATGGATTCACAGCTGAATTCTACCAGAGGTACAAGGAGGAGCTGGTATTATTCCTTCTGAAATTATTTCAATCAATAGAAAAAGAGGGAATCCTCCCTAACTCATTTTATGAGGCCAACATCATCCTGATATCAAAGCCTGGCAAAGACACCACAAAAAAAGAGAATTTTAGACCAATATCCCTGACGAACATCGATGCAAAAATCCTCAATAAAATACTGGCAAACCAGATCCAGCAGCACATCAAAAAGCTTATCCACCATGATCAAGTGGGCTTCATCCCTGGGATGCAAGGCTGGTTCAACATATGCAAATCAATAAACGTAATCCAGCATATAAACAGAACCAAAGACAAAAACCACATGATTATCTCAATAGATGCAGAAAAGGCCTTGGACAAAATTCAACAGCCCTTCATGCTAAAAACCCTCAATAAATTTGGTATTGATGGAACGTATCTCAAAATAATAAGAGCTATTTATGACAAACCCACAGCCAATATCATACTGAATGGGCAAAAACTGGAAAAATTCCCTTTGAAAACTGGCACAAGACAGGGATGCCCTCTCTCACCACTCCTATTCAACATAGTGCTGGAAGTTCTGGCTAGGGCAATCAGGCAAGAGAAAGAAATCAAGGGGATTCAGTTAGGAAAAGAAGAAGTCAAATTGTCCCTGTTTGCAGATGACATGATTGTATATTTAGAAAACCCCATCATCTCAGCCCAAAATCTCCTTAAGCTGATAAGCAACTTCAGCAAAGTATCAGGATACAAAATCAATGTGCAAAAATCACAAGCATTCTTATACACCAGTAACAGACAAACAGAGAACCAAATTATGAGTGAACTCCCATTCACAATTGCTTCAAAGAGAATAAAATACCTAGGAATTCAACTTACAAGGGATGTAAGGGACCTCTTCAAGGGGAACTACAAACCACTGCTCAGTGAAATAAAAGAGGACACAAACAAATGGAAGAACATACCGTGCTCATGGATAGGAAGAATCAATATCATGAAAATGACCATACTGCCCAAGGTAATTTACAGATTTAATGCCATCCCCATTAAGCTACCAATGACTTTCTTCACAGAATTGGTAAAGAACATTTATCACAGAAAAGACAGTCTCTTCCTTCAATGATACTGGGAAAACTGGATATTTATATGCAGAAGAATGAAACTAGACCCCTATCTCTCACCATGTACAAAAGTAAAAATGAATTAAAGACTTAAATCTAAGACCACAAACTATGAAACTGCTACAAGAAAACATTATGGAAACTCTCCAGGATATTGGTCTAAACAATGATTTTTTAAGTAATATTCCACAAGCACAAGAAAGAAAAGCAAAAATGGACATATGGGATTTTATCAAGTTAGAAGCATCTGTACAGCAAATGAAACAATCAGCAAAGAGAAGAGATAACCCATAGAATGAGGTAAAACATTTGCAAACTACCCATCTGATAATTGATTAATAACCAGAATATACAAGGAGCTCAAACAACCCCATAGAAATAAATCAGATAATTCAAATAATGGGCAAGAGATTTGAATAGACATTTCTCAAAAGAAGACATACAAATGGCAAACAGGCATATGAAAAGGTGCTCAATATCATTGATTATCAGAGAAATGCAAATCAGAACTACAATGAGGTATCATCTCACTCCAGTTAAAATGGCTTATAGCCAAAATACAGACAATAATAAGTGCTGACGAGGATGTGGAGGAAAGGGAACTCTCATACACTGTTAGTGGTAATGTCAGGTAGTACAACCACATGGAAAAGGGTTTGGAGATTCCTCAAAAAACTAGGCATAGACCTACTATATGATCCAGTAATTCCACTGCTGGGTATGCACTCAAAGGAAAGGAACTCAATATATCTAAGGGATATCTGCACTCCCATGTTTGTTGCTGCACTGTTCACAATAGGTATGACTTAGAGCAACCTAAGTGTCCATCAACAGATGAATGGATAAATAAAAAGTGGTACTTATACACAATGGAATACTATTTAACTGGAAAAATGAATGAGTTTCAGTCATTTGCAGCAACATGGATGGAACTGGAATTCATTATGTTAAGTGAAATCAGCCAGGCACAGAAAACAAACATTGCATGTTCTCACTTATTTGTGGTATCTAACAATTATAACAATTGAAGCCATGGAGATAGAGAGTAGAAGGATGGTTACCAGATGCTGGGAAGAGTTGTGGGAGTGGGTTGGTGGGAGTCAGGGATGGTTAATTGGTACAAAAATAGCCTGAACAAAAAAGGCCTAATTTTAGATAGCACTACAGAGCAACTATAGTCAATACTAATTTAATTTTACATTCAAAAATAACTAAAACAGTATAATTGGATTGTTTATAACACAGAGGATAAATGCTTCAGGGGATGGATACCCCATATTTCATGATGTGATTATTATACATTATATATCTGTATCCAAAAATCTCATGTATTTTAAAAATATTTACACCTACTATGTATCTACAAAAATTAAAATTAAAAAAATGAAAATAAAATCAAATCAGTATTTTGACTTCTTTATGTGAGATTTTTAAAATTTATTTTTGATTTTGATCCATTGCTAGAAAATTATTGTGTTCCCTTGGAGGTGTAATATTTTCCTTGCTTGTTCACATTTCCTCTTGCCTTACCTTTGTATCTGAAAATCTGGTGTGACAGTTGCTTCTTCTAATTTTTTGAATTTACTTTCATAAGAGAGGACTTTTTCCTGACGATACATATGTGTGTGTGTGTGTGTGTACACACATATATATACACACATACACATATAGATAGGTAGATATAGATATGTAAACAGATATAGATAGATATGGTGCTTTGGCTTTTATTTGGGCTATGTGTAGTAGTATAATATCTGTATGATTTTTTTTGGCTCTAAATAGCATCAGTGTTATTTTTTATTTCCTCGGTGTCTTAGGGTGCAGTTATTAGTAAAGACTATGGTAAAGTTTAGGATGCCAGGCAGGGCAGTCTTTGGGCCCCAGTGGTGGCAAGAGTAGGCTGAATATGACTGTTCTTAGATGAGAGGGTGGCTTATAATGACACTCATGTTAGTGGGTCCTGGCAGGGTGAGTCTTGGTCTTCCATGTGACTTTCTTGGGTGCCAGTAGTTACAGTGATGGTCTTGGCATGTCGGTGATTTCTGGGGTTTGTCCACAGCAGGTATGATGTGGATGATTGTGGTAGTGGTCATGGAGCAACCCACTAGAATCCAAGGATTGTGTACTGGTTTTGGTGGTGGCCTTAGCAGGTTGGGTATGCTAGTACTCTTGTGTGCTGGTGGTAGGTTTGGGTGGATTCCAACTGTGGTGGTACCAGCATGTTGTCTCAACCCAAACTCAGACCTTGGCAAGAATGTTCAATTGCTAACTGTGGTTGACTGGGCTGGGGAATCCCCAGGCCCCTGGACAGTTTGCTTATGTAGTGGGGAAAGGGGACTGGGATGGCAGATCTGTCCTCAGGCCCCTTGGTAGTATATTCAGGCACTGGCTGTGATAGGCAGTGGCAGGGTGGTTTCTAGGTTGTTGATGGTATGCTCAGGTATGTGTAGTAGTGGGTGTAGCTTGAGCTTGCCATTTTGGAGGGCAGGGCCACTCTCAGTGTGTGCAGGGTAGGCAAGTAGTTGTGGCAAGTGTGGTTTTCTCACACCTTGGTCTCATGGCAGCACACAGCAGTGCCAGTGGGATTTGTCCTCAAGGTGCACAAAAGTGTTCAGCCCCTCCTCTTTCTCCTTTGTTTGTTGGTGGCAGCAGCCGTATTAGCCTCAGCCCTATGGCAGGATGTAGATCTTTGGAAGCTGGGCTCTCAGAATGGCACCAACTGTGTGAGTGTTACTGGGGAGGGAAGGGTCACTGTTAGTGGGAGTACTATATATATATGGTTGTGAGGAGTGCTGTTTGCTTTTGCTTCAGTCTCATATTGCAGTGGTGATGGGATTTGTCCTTGGGATGCATGAAGGTGCCTGGCCTTCTCTATCCCTCATTGGCCTGGTTGCAGCAGTGGCAGCATCAGCTCTGGGGCAGAATGCAGTCCTTTGGGTGCTTGGCTCTTAGAATGGTGCCAAGCTGTAGTTTCTCAGGGCTCAGAAGCCTGTTGGCCTCAGTGTGAGTTCCCTCTCCACAGCAGTGCCTCTATATAATCCTTAGGCAGCTCCCTATGTTAGTCTTGTGGCCTGTGTAGGTCAAGGGGCTCTCTCATAGCTTGGACTATACAAGTCCATGATGGGAATGTAGAACCTTGGGCAGCTGTCACTTATCCTTACACTGCATCTAAGAGCTTCACTTGGCTCCAGCCATTCCCAGCCAAATAGGGTGCTTCACTTTTGTCTACTTCTTAGCCTTCAGTACTTCCTATCACTTCGCTGTTGAATTCCAGTTTTCTCTCTTAGATGATATATTCAAAGTGTGAGTAACTCCTTGCTATTTTGCTCCTTTCCATGGAAGAAGTGAATACTAGCTGCATATAGTCAGCCATTTTGTATTTGCCTTCATGGGAAACTTTTTATTACAGTTTCAGTCTCCTTACTCATTATGAGTTTGTTGAGGTTTTCTATGTCTTTATTGTTCAATTTTGATAGGTTTTATGTGTCCAGGAATGTATCCATTTCTCCTAGGGTTTTCAATTTGTTGACTTACAGTGGTTCATAATAGTCTCTAATATTTCTTTGTATTTCTGTGGTCTCAGCTCTTTTTGTTTATGGTTTTATATATTAGGGTCTTTTCTCTTTTTTATTCATTAATCTACCCAAATTAAAGATTTGTCAATTTTATCTTTTCCAAAACAACTTTTTATTTCATTGATATTCTGGTTTTTTTGGTCTCAATTTTATTTATTTATTTCTGCTCTGATATTTATTATGTATTTCCTTCTACTAATTTTGGATTTGGTCTGTTCTCAGTTAACTAGTTCCCTGAGGTGCATTATGGGGTTCTTTGTTTGAATTTTTTCTTTGATATAGATGTTTATTGCTGTGTATTTCTCTCTTAGTACTACTTTTGCTGTATGTCGTAGTTTTTGATATGTCGCATTTCCATTTTTGTTACAATAAATTTTAAAATTATCTTCTTAATTTCTCCATTGAATAATTAGTCACTCAAGAACATATTGTTTAATTTCCATGTGTTTGTGTATTCTCTGTGGTTCTTTTATTACCGATTTCTAGTTTTATTCCATTGTGGTCTAAAAAGATACTTGATGTGATTTCTATTCGTTCGAATCTGTTGAGACTTGTTTTGTGGCCTAACATATGGTCTATTCTGGAGAATATTATTCCCTATTATTGTTTTATCATGCTTCCTCTCCTCCTAGTTCTATTAATATTTGCTTTATACAGTTGGTAGCTCTGATGTTGATGCATATTTATAATTGTTAAATTCTCTCTGAATTGACCCATTTATCATTATGTAGTGACATTCTTTGTCTTTTTTATACTCTTTAGCGTATAGTCTATTTTATCTGCCATAAGTACATCTACTCCCACTTTTGATTGGTTTCCAATTGCGTGGAATAACTTTCCACCTCTTCACTTTCAGCCTATGTATGACCTTACAGGGAAAGGATTCTTGCAGGCAGCATATAGTTGTATATATTTTTTTAATCCATTCAGCCACTCTATGACTTTTAATTAGAGAATTGAGTCTGTTGACATTCAGTGTTATTGTTGATAAATAAAGACTTACTACTACCATGTTGTTTTCTTGTTTTTTGGTTGTTTGAGCCTCCCTCCCTCCCTCCCTCCCTTCCCTCCCTCCCTCCCTCCCTCCCTCCCTTCCTTCCTTCCTTCCTTCCTTCCTTCCTTCCTTCCTTCCTTTTCCTTCCTTCCTTCCTTTTTTCTTCCTTCCTTTTTCCTTCCTTCCTTCCTTCCTTCCTTCCTTCCTTCCTTCCTTCCTTCCCTCCTTCCTTCCCTTCTTCTTCTTTTCTTTTCTTTTCTCTTTTCTTTTATGTTTTCTTTTGTGTTAAATAATTTTCTGTTAGTAAGTTTTAATTCATTGCTTTTCAAATTTTTACTGAATATATTATAGGTTTCTACATTGTGATTTAAAAAAAGCATCTTATCGATATAGGAAGTTATGTTAAGGAGATGGGAACTTATCTTAGGTCACAAAGAAAGGAATAGCAACAAAGAAAAAATGAAAATAAAACTCTACAGTTTAGCTCCATCCCCCTCACATTTAGACTTTATGTTGTTTCAGTTTCTTTCATTTTGTAATACCCATCTCTAATAGGCTGCTTTTCAAAATACAGTTTTTGATACATTTTTCTTTGGGATTTTGTATGAGTTATGAGTATATTGCATACCACAATTACAGCATTAGTGTATTTTGCATCATTTGCCCATGTACTTAATTTATTTGTGTTTTATACCTTCGAATGTTTTCTAATTGCACATGATTGTTTTTTTCTTTTAGATTGAAGAACTTCCATCAGCATCTATTGTAAGATGGGTCTGGTGGTGGTGAATTGTTTCAGCTTTTGTTAGTCTGGGAAAGACTTTATCTCTTCTTCATATTCAAAGAATAGTTTTGCTGGATACAGTATTTTTGGGTGACAGTTTTCTTTTTTTTCCTTAGACACTTGGAAAAAGTGATCCTACTCCTTCCTGGCTTGTATGGTTTCCATTAGGATATCTGCTTCCGGATTAATTGGAGTATCTTCAGATGTTATTTTCTTCTTTTCTATTGCTGCTTATAGAATCCTCTCTTTGTCCTTGACCTTTGAGAGTTTGATTACTAAATGCCTTGGCATAATTTAATTTGGGCGCTTTGTGTTTGGAGTTTTCTGACCTTCCTGTGCCTGGATACTTATCTTTTTCTCAAGTTTTGGAGTTTTTTCTGTTGTTATTTCTTTAAATGAGCTTTTCCCCCTTGTTCTTGCTCAACTCCCTCATGAATACTAATAATTCTTAGATTTGGGGTTTTAACATAATTTTCTATATCTTCCAGGTGATCTTCATATTCTTTTTGTCCTCTGACTATGTATTTTCAAATAGCCTACCTTTAAGCTTACTGATTTTATTCTCTGTTTTATCTATTCTGCTGTTGGGAGCCTCTGTTGAATTTTCCAGCTTGGCAAATGTATTTCTCATTTCCAAGATTACTGTTTTTTTTTTTTTTTTAATATTTCAATCTCTTTGTTAAATTTCTGTGATAAATTTCTACTTTGGTTTTCTGTATTATCTTGGAGATCACTGAGTTTCCTTAAAAGTGCTATTTTGAACTCTTGATCAGAGAGTTCACATATTGCTAACTTATGAGTGTCAGTCACTGGTTTCCTGCTTTGTCCGTTTGTGGATGCCATGTTTCCCTGTTTGCTGTTTTTTCTTGTGGATATACATCTATGCCTTTGCATTGAAGAAGTAGTTATTTATTCCGATTTTCTTTATCCAGCTTGTTTTGGTTTCTATTCTGTATTTGCTTAGATATTCTTTGTAACATAGCTGTTGATTTTCTGTCTTTTGTTTCCTTTTCACTATGCTGCTGCCTCCTTTTTGGCACTAGATAGTGCCTTAAGCCCAGGTTCCTCTTGATTCTAGTAAACAATTGCAGTTTTGCCTGTCCACACAGGGGGAGGTTTCAAAGGAGATATACTTGTATTTCAGGAAGGCTGGCTAGAAATTGATGTTCAGGGGCTTGTGACCTCCTACCATGTGGTGCTGCCAAACAGTCACTCTAATTTGGCATCCCCTTTATGTGAGTTACAGAGCAGAGGTTCCAGGGCTGTGGATGGTAGTTCTTTCTCTCATCTTTGTCTCTGTCTTCGGGTATATCTCTCCCTTTAGGCACTTGCAGTTCTTCCCTAGGGTTGAGGCAGGGATAGATAGGTCCGAAAGGAAGCCCATGTCCACTTTTATGTTACTTTTTCCAGTATAGAAAACATGAGTTGGGGGGACATTTTCTGCATTCTCGATGAGGGGTAGAATGGGAGCAAAGAGCATTGTGGATATAAAAATATGTTTCTCTTATTGTCTGTTCAGGGTTTTTAAATTTTCTGTGGCCCTGGAAACTCTCATTCTCATATTTGAGTTCTGGAATATTGCTGGTGATAATCTTGGTGAGGCATATTTGTTTGGGGTTTTCTGTTGGGGAGGGAATGAAGCCAGCTTGCTTCCATGTCACCAGTTTGGTACCAGACCTCTAGCTCAAAATACTTTAAAACGTTATTGTGATTTTTTGATGTATAGTTATTTTGAACTGTGTTGCTTAGTTTAAAACTATGTGAGGATATTTAAGTTACACTTTGTTATACATTTTCTAGATTAATTTCAATATTTGAAGGGAATATTCTCTGTGTAATTTTGAGCTTTTTAGTCAATTTTAGTATAGTTCCTTTGTATACTTGCAAAATATTTTCCCTTCAATTAGATATGCCGTTCTCTACATGTCGATTGTATCTAATTTAATGTTTTCATTGCTTTATTTAAATTTGTATATTTTAGTTTGTTTTTCTATTTCCCTATTCTATCAATTACTAAGAAAATAGTGTTAAACTTTCCCAGGGTAGTTGGTGATTTGTCTGTTTGTATTTTCAGTCCTATCAAATTTTCTTTTATATATTTCAAAGTTACATTGTTATGTTCATATAAATTTAGAACATTTTAATCTTCCAATTGGAATGACCACTTTATTTTTAAGAAGCTTTCCTGTCTGTTCTTAGCATTACTTATCTCCTTAATAGTTTACTTCGATATTAGTATAGCTACATCATCTTTTGATTTTGTTGTACATTTTATATTATTCTCATCCTTTAACCTTCAGCTTACTGAATTCTTATATTTCATATGTATCTCCGTAAGAAGTGTATATATATATATATATATATATATATATATATATATATATTTTATTTAGTCAATCATTTCATTAGTGTATCTTGTTTGTGTGCATTGTAATTAGTAATATATTTGAGTTAATTCCACTATATTGTCTAATCCTTCATTCAGCTTCCATTTTTTCTAAATTATTTTTGTTCTCTTTCTTGTCTTTTTTAAGATTGACTAGATTTTAGTTATTTTTCACTTTGTATTAGCGTGGTAACTACATACTCTTTTATTATTATTTTAGTGGATACTCTAGATATTACAACATGAATCCTTGACTTTTTCCTGTCTTTAAACACTATAACTCCATTTTAACTCTTCAATGTCTATGATGTTGTAATTGTGTATTTGAATCTCTATATATTTTAAACTCCGTAAGACATTGTAATTGGTATTGTTTAGCATCAGTAGTCATCTTGATTTACCTATGTATTTATGCTTTCCTGTCTCTTTCTGGCTTGCTACATTTCCTTGTTTGCATCTGGTATTATTTTCCTTCTTCCCAAACAGCACCCTTTTACCATTTCTGTGAGTGTGAGTCTAGATGGTGAAAAATTACACTGGTTTTTGTTTTTTATATAAAAATGTCTTTTTTGTTAAGTCTCATTCTTTAATAATCCTTTTTTTCCTATTATAGTATTTTAGGTTGACAGTTTTTTTTTTTCAGCACTTTGAGGTTTTCGTTGAATTTATTTCTGAATTCTTTTGTCTCTGTTGAGGTAAGCAGTTGGACTAATTATTAATACTTTGAATATAATGTATCTTTATTAATATATTTTCTTATTTCTTGTTTTTATGGAGCTAAAATTAACCATTTTAACTATTTTATAGTATATGTTCATTTAGTGGTTTTTAATATTCTGATTTCTTTGTATTTTTATCACATTTACTATGATGTTCTTATGTGTGGTTTTATTATTATATTTACTATTTGGGCTTCATCTTTTCCTTGGTTCCATCTTTCATTTGATTTCTTTCTCCAATTTTAGGAAATTCAGTTATTATGCCCTCAGATATTGCTTCTCTTCTCTCTTTCTCCCTTCCTGTTTTGAGACTTATTTTCTGACCTATTTTCTATTTCACTGAATTTCTCCTCTGGTGTATTTAATTTGCTGTTAAAATCATCAACTGAGGCCAGATGCAGTGGCTCATGCCTGTAATCCCAGCATTTTGGGAGGCTGAGGTGGGTGGATCACCTGAGGTCAGGAGTTCAAGACCAGCCTGGTCAACACGGTGAAACACCATCTCTAATAAAAATACAAAAATTAGTCAGGCTTGGTGGCAGTTGCTTATAATCCCAGCTACTTGGGAGGCTAAGGCAGGAAAATTGCTTGATCCCGGGGGGCAGAAGTTGCAGTGAGTCAAGATCACGCCACTTCACGCTAACCTGGGTGAAAGAGCGAAACTCCATCTCAAAACAAAACAAAACAAAACAAAACAAAACAAAAAATCATCAATTGAATTCTTAGTTCTAGAACTTTTTATAGGTTCAGTTTTCTCCAAATATTCATAGTATTTTCTTAAGTATACTTGTCACTTGATATTTAAAAATCCATGTCTGATATCTTTATTATGTTTATTTTCTGATTTATTTTTTCCTTTTTTTATCATGTTGTCTTATGCCCTGGTTTGTGTTATCATTCTTTTATTTAGTGTTGGATATTGTGTATAAAAATTACAGAAAGAATTTGAGCCCTAATATGACATTATGTTTTCAAAGAAAAGATTACCCTTACCCCTTTTCTTTTTTATTTTATTTTATTTTATTTTTTTAAATTTATTTATTATTATTATTATACTTTAAGTTGTAGGGTACATGTGCACAACGTGCAGGTTTGTTACATATGTATACTTGTGCCATGTTGGTGTGCTGCACCCATCAACTCGTCATTTACATCAGGTATAACTCCCAGTGCAATCCCTCCCCCCTCCCCGCTCCCCATGATAGGCCCCGGTGTGTGATGTTCCCCTTCCCGAGTCCAAGTGATCTCATTGTTCAGTTCCCACCTATGAGTGAGAACATGCGGTGTTTGGTTTTCTGTTCTTGTGATAGTTTGCTAAGAATGATGGTTTCCAGCTGCATCCATGTCCCTACAAAGGACACAAACTCATCCTTTTTTATGGCTGCATAGTATTCCATGGTGTATATGTGCCACATTTTCTTAATCCAATCTGTCACTGATGGACATTTGGGTTGATTCCAAGTCTTTGCTATTGTGAATAGTGCTGCAATAAACATACGTGTGCATGTGTCTTTATAGCAGCATAATTTATAACCCTTTGGGTATATACCTAGTAATGGGATGGCTGGGTCATATGGTACATCTAGTTCTAGATCCTTGAGGAATCGCCATACTGTTTTCCATAATGGTTGAACTAGTTTACAATCCCACCAACAGTGTAAAAGTGTTCCTATTTCTCCACATCCTCTCCAGCACCTGTTGTTTCCTGACTTTTGAATGATCGCCATTCTAACTGGTGTGAGATGGTATCTCATTGTGGTTTTGATTTGCATTTCTCTGATCTGCACAGCAAAAGAAACTACCATCAGAGTGAACAGGCAACCTACAGAATGGGAGAAAATTTTTGCAATCTA